>NW_026610997.1:0-17500 GCF_029499605.1 Hyla sarda
GGTGGTTGAAGGAGGGGATAGGGGAAGGGCATCTTACTCCAATGTTTGGGATTGAACGAGCTCATCAGTGCCAAGGCGTATTCCCCCTCCGGGGGGTCCCCCTAGGACAATCCTAATTAAGTTATATACCTCCCAGGACAGGGATACTATCCTTAGGAGGGCAAGAGAGATGAGGGACCTACAGTATAATGGACAGAATATTTTTCTATATCCGGATTTCTCTTGGGAGACCCAGAGGAAAAGGGCATCCTTTCGGGAGATAAAAAGGCGGCTAAAGAACGCAGGGGTGCCCTTCTCTCTGCTGTTTCCAACGAGACTCCGGGTTGAGCATAAGGGAAAGGTAACAATATTTGGAACCCCACAAGAAGTCTCAGATTGGATGGATAAATAAGGCATCTAATATAAGGCACTACTGTGGCATTAGGGGTTGGAAGTATTAGTTGAGTAATAATGTTACGTCTCGGGGGGGAGGGGGGAGGGGTTGGGGGGTTCTCTGGGGTGTCACTAGGATAGGAGTGCATAGTAGAAGTACGGTGCATTATGGGGAGAGGGGGGGTGCGGGGGGGGGGGGGGAGGATAAGGGAAAGGAGGGAGGGATGGCACGGGATGATCAAAAGAGTGTTTTTTTTTTTTTCTCTCTCTCTCTTCTTCTTCTCTCTTTTCTTTTTTCTCTTAGGCAAATATATCTATGCTTAAATTATTAGCCTGGAACATACGAGGTATGTCAGATAGAATTAAAAAGTGTGCAGTCTTCGATTATATTCGGAGGTGCCTTCCTGCGATCATATGTTTAGTTGAGACCCATAGGTCAAGAGATGAGCAGATACTTCCAAGGAAGTGGGCCAAAGAAGAATACCACTCCAGACTCTCTTCCTACTCCATGGGAGTATCAGTATATGTTCACAGGAGGGTACCATTCGAGACTAAGAATGCAAAGGTAGATAAGTATGGTCGATATGTATTTCTTTATGGAATATGGGAAGATAGGGCAGTCATCTTGGCTTTTGTTTATATTCCTCCATCTTTTAGAGTGGATGTTCTGAGGGACCTCGTGAGCTATAGCGAAAGTAAGACACATTCGGCATTATGGATAGTTGGAGATTTGAACAATGTAATAGACCCTAGTATGGACAGATACAAATTAGGTAGGAATGTAGGGGGGAACGAAACAGCATTGGCGAGATACTGTGGAGAGATGAATTGGGTTGATGGGTGGCGGAAACTAAACCCAGGAGTAAGACAGTACTCATGTTTTAGTACCTCATATAACACCGCTTCCCGAATTGACTTATGCCTGTGTGATAAGAATGCAATGACCTGGACCAGCAGGGTGCAGTATAAAGCTAAAACCCTATCGGACCATTGCCCAGTGGTGGTGGAAATTGGAGGTAAGGTAATGGGTGGGAAAAGGTTGGGCTTTCGGCTCAACCCCCACTGGATTGAATTAGTGGGCGACCAGGACTGGTTTAGACAGGAAATAGAGGCATTCTGGGAGATTAATCATAAGTCCGCAAACCCTCAGGTGGTATGGGATACTATGAAGGCATACTTGAGGGGTCTATATATAGGGCGAATCAATAAAAAAAAAAAAGGAATTCTCACAGGAAGAATCAGTACTGAATAGTAAAGTGGCAACATTAGAAGCAGGGATAGAAGAGGATAGTGGGGGGAACAGCTGTTAGAACTGAAGGCAGCTCAAGAGGAATATAAAGAATATCTACTTAAAAAGGCACAAAATAAACTATTCTTCAGTGGGCAATTTAATTTCTTTGAGAAAGGGAAACCAAATAAGACACTGTCAAGATTACTTAAAAATCAAGGCGACGAACGTGGTATTATGGCTCTGAGGAGGGAGGATGACAGCATAACCACAGATAGAGAAGAAATAGCCCAAATGGTTGGCTCTTTTTTCTCCAATCTCTATATAGGCAGCTATATTAATAGGGCGGAGGTAGCGGAATTCTTGAGGGGAATTAATATTCCGAGTTTGACAGAGGATGTCAGGGACTCCCTGGATGACCCAATCTCCCTCCAGGAATTGGAGGAGGCATTGGCATCAATCCAAGGGAATACATCCCCTGGGTCTGACGGCATTCCTTTCTAGATATATAGAATATACTCAATCCTGCTGCTTCCAAAACTGCTGGGTATCATTAATGAATCCTGGAGGGGGGGGGGGGGGTTCTCCCTAAATCTATGTGTGAGGCTAATATTAGACTCATTAGGAAAAAAGATAAGGATCCCTTGGATTTGGGCTCATATCTCCTTGCTTAATACAGATATAAAGATAATAGCGAAAGCACTGGCAAGGAGATTGGATAAAGTAGTGGAGGTAGTGGTGGGCGGTGACCAGGGAGGGTTTAGGTCAGGAAGAACGGTTCATGACAATATCCACCAGGTGTATGAAGCAATCCAGAGTGGATCCCGTGGCCCCCGCTCCATTCTGTCATTGGATGCTACTAAAGCTTTTGACAGGGTGGAGTGGGAATACCTCTGGGAAGTTTTGAAAAGGGTTAGGGTGGGCCCGAGGTTTTTGAGTTATATTCAGCTACTATACACTAACCCCGAGGCGAGTGTGGTGGTAGATGGAACCCCCTCCTACCCATTCAAACTAAGTAGAGGAACAAGGCAGGGCTGCCCCCTCTCACCCTTTTTATTTTTAATTTATATTGAACCCTTAGCGGCTTGGATAAGAGATAATGATGTTTATGAGGGATTTGGAGTAAATGGAGAGAAGAGTAAGATCTTGTTATTTGTAGATGATATCCTCCTTTTTGTAACTAACCCACAAGAAAAAATACATCGTATCATTAAGATGTTCGAGGCATTTGCCCCTCTATCTGGGTTGGACATAAATTGGAGTAAATCTACTATGCTCCCCCTGGATGAAGATATGGGGGAGACGGTGGGAAGACTATCCGTGTTAAAAAAAAATGAATGTCTCCATTATCTGGGAGTAAAAATAGCAGCCACGAATGATAGGTTTGTGATTAACAATATACTGCCCCTTTTGAATAGTTTAGCGAAGAGAGTAGAAGTATGGATTAAAATGCCCTTCTCTATGTCAGAAAGGATGGCGATAATAAAAATGGTGGTCCTCCCACAGATCCTTTTTTTTCTTGCTACCTCGCCAGTGTGGATCGGCAAATGCTGGTTCCGGAAGATAGAAGTGATACTGGGTAGATTGTTATGGGGAAGAAAAAGGGTTCGTCTGAAGTACAGATATTTTATGGCCCCTGGAGATAGGGGGGGATTGGATATGCCCAATTTCTTTGTTTATTACATGGCCGCGCAGTTGGTACGAATCGTGAATTGGAGAAATTTTAGATATCTGGAGAAGATTGTAGTAGATAAGGAGAAAGTGAACATATATGAGGTGTTGGAATGAGATGATTATGAGGAGAGTGGGTCAAATAACACGATGTTATTGTATAAATATAGGAAAGTATGGGAAAGATTAAAGGGAGAATTACATGTAGGAAATAGTTTTGGGTTCACACCCCTATGGGGTAACAATAAATTTAAAGAATTGGTGAAGTGTGAGTCAACTTTTTGGGATAGTAAGGGTATAAAACGACTGGAACAATTATTTGATAAAGGACAACTCTTTTCATTTGAGCACATAAAAAGGGGGTATGATATTAGTGATAACGATTGGCTGTACTATTGGCAAGTTAGTCATGCAGTCCATAACACGATAGATAAGGAGATATATGTAGCACAGAAACACAATTTCATAGAAGCACTAACTCAAATAGAGCACTTTAAAAAAAAAAAGGAATATCAATTTTGTATAAGAAATTAAATAAGATTATTGGAGTAAGGGGGATCGACAGAATTAAAGACAAATGGTCCGGAATAGTGGGTACTGTGTCTGAGGAAGATTGGGACATTATGGCCCAAAATATAAGCAAGGTTTCTCGTAATATGGAACATAAAATTACACAATTGAAGATATTACACAAGACCCACTATTCCGCGCTTCATTTACATAGGATAGGGGTGAGAATCACTTCACAGTGTGTTAAATGTGGTTTGGAAGAGGCGGACTATTTACATAGTTTTTGGTCGTGTGAGAAGATATCTGTTTTCTGGGAATCTGTAATAAAAGAGGTAGAAAGTAAAATCCCTGTGAAGGTACCTCGTACGATAGAGTTTATACTGCTGGGAGCTATTGGTAAGATGGGCAAATTTGATTAGACATACTCTTGGATGTAAACAAGTATGGATTTGGCTTCTATGGCTTTTGCTTTCCTTCCGATTGGTGATGTTGTTTTATCGGATTTGTACAATGTATTTTTGTAATTGTTTAATATTAAAATAAAAAAAATATAAAAAAAAAGTAATGTAATAGACAGACCCCAATTTTTAATATTCAGGGACTCTATAGTGACAGGGACTGTTCCCCAGGACTGGCGCATGGCAAATGTGGTGCCAATATTTAAGAAGGGGTCAAAAGGTGACCCCGGGAATTATAGACCTGTTAGTTTAACCTCGGTAAATTGTTTGAGGGTTTCCTAAGAGATGCTATTTTGGAATATCTTGATAAAAATAAATGTATGACCCTGTATCAGCATGGATTTATGAGGGATTGATCCTGTCAAACTAACCTGATCAGCTTTTATGAGGAGGTGAGCACAAGACTGGACCAGGGGCAATCGCTGGATGTCGTATATCTGGATTTTTCCAAAGCATTTGATACGGTTCCACATAAAAGGTTGGTGCATAAAATGAGAAGGTTTGGGCTGGGTGAGAATGTGCGCAAGTGGGTAAGTAACTGGCTCAATGATAGGAAACAGAGGGTGTTTATTAATGGTACTTATTCTGATTGGGTGACTGTTACTAGTGGGGTACCACAGGGGTCCGTCTTGGGTCCTGTCCTATTTAATATATTCATGAATGACCTTGCAGAGGGGTTGAATAGTAAAGTAGCAATCTTTGCAGATGACACCAAACTCTGTAAAGTGGTAAACACTATAGAGGACAGTGCACTGTTACAAATGGATCTGGATAGGTTGGAGGTTTGGGCTGGGAAGTGGCAGATGAGGTTCAACACTGATAAATGTAAGGTAATGCAAAAATCCGAGCTGGGATTATGTATTAAATGGAAGAACACTTAGGACGACTGACATGGAAAAGGACTTAGGAGCCTTAGGTAACAGTAAACTTAGCTGTAGTGACCAGTGTCGGGCAGCTGCTGCCAAGGCTAATAAAATCATGGGGTACATCAATAGGGGCATAGATGCCGACGACAAGGAAATAATGCTACCGCTGTACAAATCACTAGTCAGTCCTCACATAGAGTACTGTGTACAGTACTGAGCACCAGTGTACAAGAAAGATATAGTGGAGCTGGAGAGGGTTCAAATCCCACTAAGGACAACAATAAATAAAGACATTATTATTATTATTATTATAATAACGTCAGCAGAGAGCACTGTGCTCGTGATGTCATCAGAGAGCATTCCAAAAAGAAAATAATTTCCTCTGTAGTATTCAGCAGCTAATAAGTACAGGAAAGATTACGATTTTTTAATAGAAGTAATTTACAAATCTGTTTAACTTTCCGGAGCCAGTTGATTTAAAAGAAAAAAAAGGTTTTCACCGGAGTACCCCTTTAACCCCTTCATGACCCAGCCCATTTTCACCTTCAGGTCCTGGGCATTTTTTGAAAATCTGACCACTGTCACTTTAAACATTAATAACTCTGGAATGCTTTTACTTATCATTCTGATTCCGAGAACTGCTGTAACAATCAGCCACCCCTGTGCAAATCGCCTCAAATGTACATGGTGCACTCTCCCTTCTGAGCCTTGTTGTGCGCCCCCAGAGCACTTTGCGCCCACATATGGGGTATCTCCATACTCGGGAGAAATTGCATTACAAATTTAGAGGATCTTTTTTCCCCTTTTACCTCTTGTGAAAATGAAAAGTATAGGGCAACACCAGCATGTCAGAGTAAAAAAATTATTTTTTTACACTAACATGCTGGTGTAGACCCCAACTTCACCTTTTCATAAGGGGTTAAAGAAGAAAAAGCCCCCCAAAATTTGTAAGGCAATTTCTCCCGAGTACGGCAATACCCCATATGTGTCCCAAAACTGTTGCCCTGAAATACAACAGGGCTCCAAAGTGAGAGAGCGCCATGCGCATTTGAGGCCTGAATTAGGGATTTGCATAGGGGTGGACATAGGGGTATTCTATGCCAATGATTCCCAAACAGGGTGCCTCCAGCTGTTGCAAAACTCCCAGCATGCCTGGACAGTCAATGGCTGTCCGGCAATACTGGGAGTTATTATTTTGCAACAGCTGGAGGCTCCGTTTTGGAAACAGTAGCGTACCAGACGTTTTTCATTTTTTTGGGGGCTGTGTAGGGATAATGTGTATATGTAGTGTTTTTTACTTTTTATTTTAGGTTAGTGTTAGTGTAGTGTTTTTAGGGTACAGTCACATGGGCAGAGGTTCACAGCAAGTTTGCCGCTGGGAGTTTGAGCTGCAGCGCAAATTTTGCGCCATCTCAAACTTGCAGCACTCACTGTAAACCTCCGCCCATGTGAGTGTACCCTGTACATTCACATTGGGGGGAGGGGGCAAACATCCAGCTGTTGCAAACTCCGAGCATGCCCTTTGGCTGTCCGTGCATGCTGGGAGTTGTAGTTTTGCAACAGCTGGAGGCACACTGGTTTGGAAACACTAAGTTAAGTAATAAACTTTCAAGTGTTTTGCAACCAAACTTAGCGTTTCCAAACCAGTGTGCCTCCAGCTGTTGAAAAACTACAACTCCCAGCATGCATGGTCTGTCAGTGCATGCTGGGAGTTATAGTTTTGCAACAATTGAAACAGCTGGAGGCACTGAGGTAGCAAACGGACAATGTTTCCCAACTAGTGTGCCTCCAGTTGTTGCAAAACTACAACTCCCAGCATGCCCAGACTGCCCAAGCATGCTGGAAGTTGTAGTTCGGCAATATCTGAAGGATCAGATGTTGCCGAACTACAACTTCCAGCATGCTTGGGCAGTCTGGGCATGCTGGGAGTTGTAGTTTTGCAATATCTGGAGGTCCACAGTTTGGAGACCACTGTATAATGGTCTCCAATCTATGCTCTTCCAGATGTTAGAGAACTACAACTCCCAGCATGCCTGAACAGACTGAGCATGCTGGAAGTTGTAGTTTTGCAACATCTGGAACAGCACAGATTGGAGACCATTATACAGTGGTCTCCAAACTGTGGACCTCCAGATGTTACAAAACTACAACTCCCAGCATGCCCAGAAAGCCAAAGGCTGTCTGGGCATGCTGGGAGTTGCCGTTTTGAAACTCCCAGAGGCAGCAGTGAGATCGCTTTACGGCGATCTCACTGCTGCCAATGAAGATGCCGCACTGCTGCCGGAAACTCACCTCCGGGACGCAGCGCCGCCGGGACCGCCTGGAGGACGTCGCTCGCAACGGGACCACTCGGGACACCGCATGGTCGGGTAAGTGATGCCGGGGGATGGGTAAGGGACACTTAGCAGAGCGGTGTGTGTCCCGATCCCCGTGATCGGGACTTACACACCGCGCTGCTAAATATTCTGATAGCGAAACGCTGCTATTAGCTAGTCAGAGTTGACCAGCTGATAGCAGCGATCGCTGGGGGGGGGGGGGTGGGGGATGAAACCCCCCGTGGTCGCATGGTAAGATGGCTGGCTATCAGTGATAGCCACCATCTTACCGGGCGCTGCGGGATGCCGCGAGTAGCGGCAAAAATGTTCATGACGTACCTGTATGTCATGGGTCGGGAACACCTTGCCACCCATGACGTACAGGTATGTCATAGGTCGGGAAGGGGTTAATGGTATAGAGAACTGTGTCTAGTGCATTAACTCTGATTTTTTGCCCATTGAAACCAGTAGGCCCATTGTGGTCTATGGGGAAAGCTGCTGAGTTGCCCATAGCAACCAATCAGATCGCTTCTTTCATTTTTGAAAAAGTCTCTGAAAAATGAAGGAAGTAATCTGATTGGTTGCTATGGGCAACTCAGAAACTTTTCCAGGAAAATATGCTGAGTTGCCCATAGCAACCAATCAGATCGCTTCTTTCATTTTGCAAAGGCATTGTGAAAAATGAAAGAAGCAATCTGGTTGCTATGGGCAACTGCACAACTCTTCCTCTACACTGGTCTTAATGAATCTCCCCCATAGAGGGAGATTTATCAAAACCTGCCCAGAGGAAAAGTTTCTGAGTTGCCCATAGCAACCAATCAGATCGCTTCTTTCATTTTTGAAAAAGCCTCTGAAAAATGAAGGATATTTTTGAGATTTTGGAAGCTGGGATACTCACTACACCCATGCATATCTAGATAATTAAGTATGGGGGGAACTTAAATTTATTTTTTAAATCACATGGAGTTTTGACTTTACTTCATTATGGTCGAATAAAGCACTTAAAGAGTTCCTTAAAATTAAAGATTCACTCTTTTGGATGAAAAGGGGCTTATTTATGTAAATCAATTATACGCTTTAGGTCAAATAAAGTCGTTTGAAGAGATAGCCCATAAGTGTGTGGGGGGAAGACAATCACAAACATTGTTTTTTACAAATAAGTAACACAGATCATAAAGCAATAAAAGGAGAGATTGGAGATTTCAGGGATTCTATATATAAGAAAAGTTTAATTAGACTATTTCCTTATGCAAAGTTGCTGTCTGGGCATGCTGGGAGTTGTGGTTCTGCAGCGGTTGGGGGTTCACAGCTTGAAGACCACTGCTATAGAGGGTGCAAATGTATCTGAGCCCTGGAACTCAAATAATGTGAAATATGAGATGATCAAAATGGAGCCCCTGCACTAATTACTTGGGTTCTGAGGTCTGTAAGGTCCATAGTAAAAACATCAGGTTCTGTCTATAGCAGATACTAAATCATGGCAGCTCAAAGAAACAAGCAGTCATTCTGACATGTCACATGTGATGTCATAGACAGCTGGAGGCCTGACATCCCACTGACAGCCGCCCGAGCCTTCAGTCTGTTCCAGTGCGATTAGTGAGAATAGTGAGATTAGCGTCTTCTTTTTCTACTTGTCTGAAATGGAGCTAAAAGGACTGGGGTTCGTCCCCCTCCTGTTGGCGTTTTGGTGTGCGGCCTGGCTTGCCACCAGCTACATCATGACGGTCGTCCTCGGCCATGCAGCCTCGCCACTGATGAGCATCAGGTAAGATAAACAAGCAAATGATTCTTATTTCATGGGTTGGGAGTGAGGAAATATCCATAATAACATTGGTTTCTTTTCCTTCACAGTGACGTGGGAAATGTCTTTCCCGAAAGCATATTATTCAGAATTGGATTTATAGGGACGTCCATTGGCACTTTGGTACTAACCTTTCTTATTTATAAGTATATGGTTATGCATACTGAAGAGTTCAGGGGTCATCAGGTCCTGATCCAGAGGATCCTGCTGGCCATTGTGTGGGCCTCCTGTTTTTCCACAGCTGTTATGCATGTATTGTCCCCCGAAGAATATCCCAGGATACACTTTGTCAGCACGATAATTTCCATTACATGTGAAGCCTTATACTACCTTGGGCAGTCCATCCAGATGGATAAATTACCAGGAGCAAAAAAAGTCATCCACCATAGTAGATGCACCTGCTGTGGCCTGACTTTTGTCTGTGTAGTTTTCTATTTTGGATATGAAACATTAAAGGAATTATTCCATAATGATGAAGACTGGGACGAGATCCGTGAAATCCCCATCATAATCATCGAGTGGGTGATGCTTCTACTGATCCTGATAAACATCGTGACCTATTATTCCACCATGCAGAGGTTATTGTTGACCGTCTCCAGAAACAGCTGCACACTCTCTCTTAGAGTAAAAATTGATGACTTCGGGGTGTAGACCACCACGGGGGCCATCAAGTGGACTTCTGGGAGAGATACTGCACAGGACACGGAAAACATCTAAAGAAGAATAACTGGGGGACTACATATGGTGCCAGTAATCATGACACAATAATATGAGCTGGTGATATTACCTATACAAAAAAAAAATAAAAAAAAATTATAAAAAAATATTGGTGTGTGAAGTGTAATACCTAGTTAGAAAAACAGAATCAAATTCATCATTATAACCCCCCTCTGCATTACCCTGTTTATTATTTTTCAAGCAAGCACTTTGTTCTAATTCGTCCACTCTCTGGCGTGCTCCTTGTATAAGGGGTTTGGGATACCCTTTTTGTTTAAAACCATCCTCCAGGTTCTCTAGTTGTTGTAGGTATTTTTGTGTGGAAGAACAATTCCTTCGGATTCTTTTCATTTGACCGAATGGAATGTTCTTCTTCCATTATTTAAGATGGCAACTGTTAAAGTCGAGGTATCTGTTTGCATTCACCTCCTTAAAATAGTTGGCAGTATGCGAACAGCCATCCTGAATATAGATATTTAAATCCAGGAACTCACATTTTTTGGGGGACTGATGCAGCGCTGCCTTTGGCAATTTCTGGCTCTGCTATAGCGCTTTTTTTGAGGGGGCGTGTCGGCTGCCCCTTCATCTGGCGGTCAACCTGCGCCGCCGGGACGCAGCGCCGCCGGGACCGCCTGGAGGACGTCGCTCGCAACGGGACCACTCGGGACACCGCATGGTCGGGTAAGTGATGCCGGGGGATGGGTAAGGGACACTTAGCAGAGCGGTGTGTGTCCCGATCCCCGTGATCGGGACTTACACACCGCGCTGCTAAATATTCTGATAGCGAAACGCTGCTATTAGCTAGTCAGAGTTGACCAGCTGATAGCAGCGATCGCTGGGGGGGGGGGGTGGGGGATGAAACCCCCCGTGGTCGCATGGTAAGATGGCTGGCTATCAGTGATAGCCACCATCTTACCGGGCGCTGCGGGATGCCTGGAGTAGCGGCAAAAATGTTCATGACGTACCTGTATGTCATGGGTCGGGAACACCTTGCCACCCATGACGTACAGGTATGTCATAGGTCGGGAAGGGGTTAATGGTATAGAGAACTGTGTCTAGTGCATTAACTCTGATTTTTTGCCCATTGAAACCAGTAGGCCCATTGTGGTCTATGGGGAAAGCTGCTGAGTTGCCCATAGCAACCAATCAGATCGCTTCTTTCATTTTTGAAAAAGTCTCTGAAAAATGAAGGAAGTAATCTGATTGGTTGCTATGGGCAACTCAGAAACTTTTCCAGGAAAATATGCTGAGTTGCCCATAGCAACCAATCAGATCGCTTCTTTCATTTTGCAAAGGCATTGTGAAAAATGAAAGAAGCAATCTGGTTGCTATGGGCAACTGCACAACTCTTCCTCTACACTGGTCTTAATGAATCTCCCCCATAGAGGGAGATTTATCAAAACCTGCCCAGAGGAAAAGTTTCTGAGTTGCCCATAGCAACCAATCAGATCGCTTCTTTCATTTTTGAAAAAGCCTCTGAAAAATGAAGGATATTTTTGAGATTTTGGAAGCTGGGATACTCACTACACCCATGCATATCTAGATAATTAAGTATGGGGGGAACTTAAATTTATTTTTTAAATCACATGGAGTTTTGACTTTACTTCATTATGGTCGAATAAAGCACTTAAAGAGTTCCTTAAAATTAAAGATTCACTCTTTTGGATGAAAAGGGGCTTATTTATGTAAATCAATTATACGCTTTAGGTCAAATAAAGTCGTTTGAAGAGATAGCCCATAAGTGTGTGGGGGGAAGACAATCACAAACATTGTTTTTTTACAAATAAGTAACACAGATCATAAAGCAATAAAAGGAGAGATTGGAGATTTCAGGGATTCTATATATAAGAAAAGTTTAATTAGACTATTTCCTTATGCAAAGTTGCTGTCTGGGCATGCTGGGAGTTGTGGTTCTGCAGCGGTTGGGGGTTCACAGCTTGAAGACCACTGCTATAGAGGGTGCAAATGTATCTGAGCCCTGGAACTCAAATAATGTGAAATATGAGATGATCAAAATGGAGCCCCTGCACTAATTACTTGGGTTCTGAGGTCTGTAAGGTCCATAGTAAAAACATCAGGTTCTGTCTATAGCAGATACTAAATCATGGCAGCTCAAAGAAACAAGCAGTCATTCTGACATGTCACATGTGATGTCATAGACAGCTGGAGGCCTGACATCCCACTGACAGCCGCCCGAGCCTTCAGTCTGTTCCTGTGCGATTAGTGAGAATAGTGAGATTAGCGTCTTCTTTTTCTACTTGTCTGAAATGGAGCTAAAAGGACTGGGGTTCGTCCCCCTCCTGTTGGCGTTTTGGTGTGCGGCCTGGCTTGCCACCAGCTACATCATGACGGTCGTCCTCGGCCATGCAGCCTCGCCACTGATGAGCATCAGGTAAGATAAACAAGCAAATGATTCTTATTTCATGGGTTGGGAGTGAGGAAATATCCATAATAACATTGGTTTCTTTTCCTTCACAGTGACGTGGGAAATGTCTTTCCCGAAAGCATATTATTCAGAATTGGATTCATAGGGACGTCCATTGGCACTTTGGTACTAACCTTTCTTATTTATAAGTATATGGTTATGCATACTGAAGAGTTCAGGGGTCATCAGGTCCTGATCCAGAGGATCCTGCTGGCCATTGTGTGGGCCTCCTGTTTTTCCACAGCTGTTATGCATGTATTGTCCCCCGAAGAATATCCCAGGATACACTTTGTCAGCACGATAATTTCCATTACATGTGAAGCCTTATACTACCTTGGGCAGTCCATCCAGATGTATAAATTACCAGGAGCAAAAAAAGTCATCCACCATAGTAGATGCACCTGCTGTGGCCTGACTTTTGTCTGTGTAGTTTTCTATTTTGGATATGAAACATTAAAGGAATTATTCCATAATGATGAAGACTGGGACGAGATCCGTGAAATCCCCATCATAATCATCGAGTGGGTGATGCTTCTACTGATCCTGATAAACATCGTGACCTATTATTCCACCATGCAGAGGTTATTGTTGACCGTCTCCAGAAACAGCTGCACACTCTCTCTTAGAGTAAAAATTGATGACTTCGGGGTGTAGACCACCACGGGGGCCATCAAGTGGACTTCTGGGAGAGATACTGCACAGGACACGGAAAACATCTAAAGAAGAATAACTGGGGGACTACATATGGTGCCAGTAATCATGACACAATAATATGAGCTGGTGATATTACCTATACAAAAAAAAATAAAAAAAATAATAAAAAAATATTGGTGTGTGAAGTGTAATACCTAGTTAGAAAAACAGAATCAAATTCATCATTATAACCCCCCTCTGCATTACCCTGTTTATTATTTTTCAAGCAAGCACTTTGTTCTAATTCGTCCACTCTCTGGCGTGCTCCTTGTATAAGGGGTTTGGGATACCCTTTTTGTTTAAAACGATCCTCCAGGTTCTCTAGTTGTTGTAGGTATTTTTGTGTGGAAGAACAATTCCTTCGGATTCTTTTCATTTGACCTAATGGAATGTTCTTCCATTATTTAAGATGGCAACTGTTAAAGTCGAGGTATCTGTTTGCATCCACCTCCTTAAAATAGTTGGCAGTATGCGAACAGCCATCCTGAATATAGATATTTAAATCCAGGAACTCACATTTTTTGGGGGGACTGATGCAGCGCTGCCTTTGGATATCTCTGGCTCTGCCATAGCGCTTTTTTTGAGGGGGCGTGTCGGCTGCCCCTTCGTCTGGTGGTCAACACTAGTGTTGCTCGCAAATATTCGCAATGCGCGAATTCGCGAATATTCGCCAATATAGCACTATATATTCGAAATTACGAATATTGTTTTTTTTTTTTTCACAATACACATCACAGTGATCATCCCTCTCTGCTTCCAGCTTGTGTGGTGTAAAGAAGGCTCTAATACTACTGTGTGAGACTGGCGTATGAATTTTCGCATATGGGAAAATTTGCTTATGCACATTTTCATTTATGCAAATTTTCGCATATGCAAAAATATTACGCGAATATTACGAATATGCGAATTTAGCGAATATATGACGAATATTTGTCCATATATACGCGAAATATCGCGAATTCGAATATGGCCTATGCTGCTCAACACTAGTCAACACGCGCTATCTGGCCAGCGAGCCAGGGCCCCGTACAGGAGATCACGGGGCCCCCCAGCAGTCGGACACCCCACAATCTGAAATGTATCCCCTATCCTTGGGATAGGGGATGTTTTTCAACACTGCACTACTCCTTTAATGGCCTCCAAAATGAAGTTCCTCTGATGTATGGGCATCAAGGGATCTTCCACTAAAAAAGATCACACAGCTTCCACTCCTCTGTCATGTGGGATGTTACTATATAATGAAGCAATATCTAGCGTTGCCCACATATAGTCCTCTTCCCGTATGATATCTTTCAATAGGGTTAATAAACGCCCATTTATCTCTGAGGTATGCTGGTAAAGACACCGCACATTTCTGTAACTGATGGTCTATATATTCAGATAAACATCTGGCAACTATCGGACGACCAGGTGTTTTTTTTTTCGGTCTTTATGTACATTAGGTAGAAAATAAAAATAAGGTACATTTGGTTTGGGGTTAAATATATATCATGTTTTTCCCTCTTAAAGGGGTACTACGCACCAAGACATCTTATCCCCTCTCCAAAGGACCCCCGTGATCTCGGTTGCGGCACCCTGTTGTCATCACTGCACAGAGAATACAGGGGCCAGCACATCGGCATAGCCATTGACTGTCCTGGCATGCTGGGAGTTTTGCTACAGCTGGAACTCTTTTTATTAGAAAAATATAAAACTTTTACAAAACACAAATACAATGCTTAATCAGCTGAAACATAAGGATGAAAAAGTAACAAATATAAACTCTTTGTTACAGAATAAAAGGACCTACCTAACCAACCAGCCCAGCTTAACTCAACTACCAAATAATGCCTGATACTACTAATTCTTACCTATTATCCTTCCAAACACACACACATACACACACACATTAATTACCAACAAAACATAAATATAGCTTTCCTTAATTAAGTTTTAACTGAAAACATCCGAATAGGAAACTTATCCCCACATACCATACACAAAATGCATTAAACAAAAATAAATAGGGCTAACTGCCATAAAAATAATAAGGAAATAAATAAAATAATTCCATCTTGGAAATACCATTAATTTTACACACAGACAACAACCAATACTCACAATACATATTAGATCATAACAACGAAAAAAATAAAAAAATAAAATAAAGTAAAAAAAAATAAAAAAATTTATAATAAAAAGAGGGCTTATTGCCATAACTAAAAATAATTCCAACTTGGAAATTTCATTTATTTATTTATTTTTTCCCCTTTCTCCTTTCCCTTCTCTTTAAACTATAGTAACACACACATGCATGGATACATTACCATAAGGGGGAAAAAATAAACACAATAATATCAACTAAAAGCTGGTCCGACTTCCTTTACCCAACAATGAGGTATAACACTATACAAAAATACATAAAACTATTTATACTTATGAAATACATGTAAACAAGAATAAAACCTAAAGAAAAATAACCTACACTATGAACTCTCCCATCACCCACACCACTCCCACTGGACATGGTCAGAGTTCGTGTATCACAGTGTTTTTTTTATTTATTATTATTTTTTTTTTACTGAAACAGTCATTGTCCATAAACTGACCCAAGTCAGACCCAAAGCATCACCCCCTCCCCCCAACAACCCCCACCCAACTTAAAATTAATCCCCCCCCCCCACTATTATTAACTAACTCAACAATGTACTAATTCACTACAACCACAGAAATAATATGAAAAACAAAGTAATACAGTACTTCAAACCCCCACCAGGCCCAAGATTGGTTGCCTGCAAGCCCTTTACATTCAAATTACAGAAAACAAAACAAAAAGCTAGAGTGACATGCATAGCCCACCACCAGGAAGAAGGATGGCAATCCTGATAAAACTAAGTTTCAAAATGCTTACCCTATGAACCTTACTTCTAACCCTATCGCTATCCCTTCAGAAAACTGACCCTATACTCACCCTAACATCTATATACTGTCCCTAACCAAAATTAAGGTACATCAAAAGAAAACCCTCTCCACAGGAGAGAAGCCCTACTGGTACCAAGACTGCCATACTCCAAAGACCTGATCTTCCCGAGGTCACCAGTGATGTTCCTACATACCTCCACCTCGGAGAGGACTTTCTGTTGGGTCGATACTAAGCACCGTGCATTCCACGTGTAGTACCTAACCACTAAGCTAACTAAGAATAAAGTGCCCCGATCACGGCCACCCAGGTTCCTGAATGCCCCATAAGCCCACTCCGGATAGGAAAGGCCGGCAAGTTGACTCCAGCCGATGGAAGCACCCACCCCTGTTGTAAACCCCTATATTAAAGGGACAATGAAGCAGGAAGTGGTCCATGCTTTCCAGCGTGTCCCCCGTACTCTTCTCGGGGACATCCCCGGTCATCAGAGTTCCTGTACTTCAGGTTGTCCCTCACATATAGCCTTCCCCCTGAAAGCAGCGCCAGGCCCAAGTCCCAAAACTTCTGGGGGATCCTTTTCATATTTAAAAGATGCAATCCCACCGTCAGATCCCGACCTGGGCAGTCCCTGAGCGCCAGAGGCTTCTGGAAGTGGGTCAACAGAACCCGTTTGTCAAGGAACTGCCTTGACTGGGTCCTGATCTCCCACACTCCCAGACCCCACCGACGTATCGCCTTCAGAGTCGCGGGGTAGCGTAAGCCGGAAGATATCCATGTGGTGTACGGAGGTCCTTTCACTTGCCCTCCTGTCTCCCCATTCCTGGAAGAAAGGCCGAAAACCATTCCCTGCAGGAGAGTACCCACGGAGGAGCCCTCTCTGACCAGAGGTTTGCAATGTTGGCTTTCAAGAAGGTGTTCGTTAAGAACACCACAGGGTTTTACCATAGATAAACCCCCTAGTCTCCCTCGTGCGGTACGTAAACCTCCCCTCTTGACTAGGTTCAACCTTTTCCCCCCATAACAGTTGGAAAAACAGGCTGTAGACCCTAGTGTAGTAAGCCTCTGGTTAAAATACATACGCTGCCCAGATAGATAAACAAGGGGAGCAGGTACGATTTGATCAGGTGTACCCTTTCCCTGAGGGTCATAGACCAACCCTTCCACTGGTCCACCCTCTGAGTGGCATCCCTGGAGCTTACCATCCCCAGTTTTTGGTGGGATAATCATCCTGGCCGAATGTGATGCCCAAAACTTTTGCTGAGTCTTGGGGCCCTGGAAGGGTGTCCGGGAGATCAAAACGTGGGGTCTCCCCCTCCCAGCCAGAGACTCTCACACTTATCCTGGTTGATCTTAGACCCGGATGCCTCCGAGTAGCGGTCCACTTCCGACATCACCACATCGGCCTCCTCTCTCGAGGAGAGGAAAATGGTGACATCATCAGCGTACGCCACCACTCTCTGGGCGACACCCGGCTCCGCCAGAATCATCCTGACTCCCGCCAATGGTCCGCAACTCACCCTCCTAAGGAAGGGATCGATCGCAAAT
>NW_026610997.1:25000-40000 GCF_029499605.1 Hyla sarda
AGGGGGGGTATACCCTGCAGGCCCGAGCATTGGCACAATGCAGCATCGTGGGGAGGGAGACCATCTCGCCTTACCCGGCACGGGCTCCAAAGCCCGGCCGAACGAGGGGGTCGCTCCCCGCCGGATCGCGCCTCGCTTGATCGATCGGGGGACCTTACACGGGGGAAAACACGGAAATATGCCCTTAGCTCCGCCCCTCCGGTCCAAAGAGAGGGCAGGCCACGCGCGCATCACCCCGGGGTCCAGGGAACCTCAGCGGACCGCCTGCCGAAGTTGCTCGACTCGCTCGACGTCCCAGCTCTCTGGCACAGGTGGCCGTTCGAAGGTACCCGGTCGCGATGCTGTGATACACTTTTATGAACGCGTACCACTCCAACATGCCCAGCTCGTGGAACTGTCACCTGGATTCAGCTTTCAAATCCGATCTCATAGCGGTTCTCAGTTTCGAGAAAATCGTCAGGCCTGGAAGTCGGTCAGGGGACCTTTGCAGAGGCCTTGCCCGGGTTCGGTTGACCTTCCTGGGCACAGGGACCCGCACCTACCCCTGGCCGACAACCGGGACTTTGACATTTTTTTTCTCGCCTCCGTGGGGTCCGGGGGGGCGCGTCGGCACCACCCCTGGGGCCGGGGGCCCATCGGCGGACCGCCCGCCGTACTCGCTCGACTCGCTCGACACTTCCGCCTCCCCGCCACGGGGGGGTCAACATCGACAAACCTGTGCCCAAGGACAGCGCGCCCTGCCTGGGTACAGGGACCCGCGCCTCCCGCCCTGGTTCTCCGTCAAAGGTCCCAAGGCCTGGAAGTCTGTCAGGGGACCCTTCCAGAGGCCTTGCCCGGGTTCAGTGCACCCTGCCTGGGCACAGGGACCCACACCTACCCCTGGCCGACAACCGGGACTTTGACATTCATCAGGGGTCCGCATCACCGATCTTGTGCCCAAGGACAGCGCGCCCTGCCTGGGTACAGGGACCCGCGCCTCCCGCCCTGGCTCAACCCGCTCAACTCACTCGACATCCCAGCTCTCTGGCACAGGTGGCCGTTCGAAGGTACCCGGTCGCGATGCTGCGATACACTTTTATGAACGCGTACCACTCCAACATGCCCAACTCGTGGAACTGTCGCCTGGATTCAGCTTTCAAATCCGATATCATAGCGGTTCTCAGTTTCGAGAAAATCGTCAGGCCTGGAAGTCGGTCAGGGGACCTTTGCAGAGGCCTTGCCCGGGTTCGGTTGACCTTCCTGGGCACAGGGACCCGCACCTACCCCTGGCCGACAACCGGGACTTTGACATTTTTTTTCTCGCCTCCGTGAGGTCCGGGGGGGCGCGTCGGCACCACCCCTGGGGCCGGGGGCCCATCGGCGGACCGCCCGCCGTACTCGCTCGACGCTTCCGCCTCCCCGCCGCGGGGGGTCCACGTCGACGATCCTGTGCCCAAGGATAGCGCGCCCTGCCTGGGTACAGGGACCCGCGCCTCCCGCCCTGGTTCTCCGTCAAAGGTCCCAAGGCCTGGAAGTCTGTCAGGGGACCCTTCCGGAGGCCTTGCCCGGGTTCAGTGCACCCTGCCTGGGCACAGGGACCCACACCTACCCCTGGCCGACAACCGGGACTTTGACATTCATCAGGGGTCCGCATCACCGATCTTGTGCCCAAGGACAGCGCGCCCTGCCTGGGTACAGGGACCCGCGCCTCCCGCCCTGGCTCAACCCGCTCAACTCACTCGACATCCCAGCTCTCTGGCACAGGTGGCCGTTCGAAGGTACCCGGTCGCGATGCTGCGATACACTTTTATGAACGCGTACCACTCCAACATGCCCAACTCGTGGAACTGTCGCCTGGATTCAGCTTTCAAATCCGATATCATAGCGGTTCTCAGTTTCGAGAAAATCGTCAGGCCTGGAAGTCGGTCAGGGGACCTTTGCAGAGGCCTTGCCCGGGTTCGGTTGACCTTCCTGGGCACAGGGACCCGCACCTACCCCTGGCCGACAACCGGGACTTTGACATTTTTTTTCTCGCCTCCGTGAGGTCCGGGGGGGCGCGTCGGCACCACCCCTGGGGCCGGGGGCCCATCGGCGGACCGCCCGCCGTACTCGCTCGACTCGCTCGACGCTTCCGCCTCCCCGCCGCGGGGGGTCCACGTCGACGATCCTGTGCCCAAGGATAGCGCGCCCTGCCTGGGTACAGGGACCCGCGCCTCCCGCCCTGGTTCTCCGTCAAAAGTCCCGAGGCCTGGAAGTCTGTCAGGGGACCCTTCCGGAGGCCTCGCCCGGGTTCAGTGCACCCTGCCTGGGCACAGGGACACACACTTACCCCTGGCCGACAACCGGACTTTGACGGTTTTTCGTATGGCCCACCCTGGGGG
Organism: Hyla sarda; assembly: GCF_029499605.1. Taxonomy (NCBI): domain Eukaryota; kingdom Metazoa; phylum Chordata; class Amphibia; order Anura; family Hylidae; genus Hyla; species Hyla sarda. The sequence goes on from NW_026610997.1 coordinate 27,361, forward strand.
TCCAGGGGTGTCGAGGGCCCTCGGCAGACCGCCCGCCGTACTCGCTCGACTATGTCGAGTCTGTCGACGCTTCCACCTCCCCGCCGCGGGGGGGTCCACATCGACGATCCTGTGCCCAAGGATAGCGCGCCCTGCCTGGGTACAGGGACCCGCGCCTCCCGCCCTGGTTCTCCGTCAAAAGTCCCAAGACCTGGAAGTCTGTCAGGGGACCCTTCCGGAGGCCTTGCCCGGGTTCGGTGCACCCTGCCTGGGCACAGGGACATACACTTACCCCTGGCCGACAACCGGACTTTGACGATTTTTCGTCTGGCCCACCCTGGGGGTCCGGGGGGACGGGGGACCCTCGGCGGACCGCCCGCCAGACTGGCTCGACTCGCTCGACGTCCCAGCTCTCTGGCACAGGTGGCCGTTCGAAGGTACCCGGTCGCGATGCTGTGATACACTTTTATGAACGCGTACCACTCCGACATGCCCAGCTCATGGAACTGTCGCCTGGATTCGGCTTTCAAATCCGATCTCATAGTGGTTCTCAGTTTTGAGATAATCATCATGTCTGGAGGTCTGTCAGGGGACCCTTCCAGATGACTTGCCCAGGTTCAGTGCACCCTGCCTGGGCACAAGGATACACACTTCCCACGGGCCAACCACCAGACTTTTAACATTTTCCCTCGACTCCGTGGGGTCCGGGTCGGCGCGTCGGCACCGGCCGACCGGACGTCGTCCTCGCTCGACTATGTCGAATATGTCGACGCTTCCCCTTCCCCGCCGCGGGGGGGTCCGCGTCGACGATCCTGTGCCCAAGGATAGCGCGCCCTGCCTGGGTACAGGGACCCGCGCCTCCCGCCCTGGTTCTCTGTCAAAAGTCACGAGGCCTGGAAGTCTGTCAGGGGACCCTTCCGGAGGCCTCGCCCGGGTTTGGTGCACCCTGCCTGGGCACAGGGACACACACTTACCCCTGGCCGACAACCAGACTTTGACATTTTTCCGTCTGGCCCTCCCCGGGGGGTCCAGGGGCATCGGGGGCCCTCGGCCGACCGGACGTCGTCCTCGCTCGACTATGTCGAATATGTCGACGCTTCCCCTTCCCCGCCGCGGGGGGGTCCGCGTCGACGATCCTGTGCCCAAGGATAGCGCGCCCTGCCTGGGTACAGGGACCCGCGCCTCCCGCCCTGGTTCTCTGTCAAAAGTCCCGAGGCCTGGAAGTCTGTCAGGGGACCCTTCCGGAGGCCTCGCCCGGGTTTGGTGCACCCTGCCTGGGCACAGGGACACATACTTACCCCTGGCCGACAACCAGACTTTGACATTTTTCCGTCTGGCCCTCCCCGGGGGGTCCAGGGGCATCGGGGGCCCTCGGCCGACCGGACGTCGTCCTCGCTCGACTATGTCGAATATGTCGACGCTTCCCCTTCCCCGCCGCGGGGGGGTCCGCGTCGACGATCCTGTGCCCAAGGATAGCGCGCCCTGCCTGGGTACAGGGACCCGCGCCTCCCGCCCTGGTTCTCTGTCAAAAGTCCCGAGGCCTGGAAGTCTGTCAGGGGACCCTTCCGGAGGCCTCGCCCGGGTTTGGTGCACCCTGCCTGGGCACAGGGACACATACTTACCCCTGGCCGACAACCAGACTTTGACATTTTTCCGTCTGGCCCTCCCCGGGGGGTCCAGGGGCATCGGGGGCCCTCGGCCGACCGGACGTCGTCCTCGCTCGACTATGTCGAATATGTCGACGCTTCCCCTTCCCCGCCGCGGGGGGGTCCGCGTCGACGATCCTGTGCCCAAGGATAGCGCGCCCTGCCTGGGTACAGGGACCCGCGCCTCCCGCCCTGGTTCTCTGTCAAAAGTCCCGAGGCCTGGAAGTCTGTCAGGGGACCCTTCCAGAGGCCTCGCCCGGGTTCAGTGCACCCTGCCTGGGCACAGGGACACACACTTACCCCTGGCCGACAACCAGACTTTGACATTTTTCCGTCTGGCCCTCCCCGGGGGGTCCAGGGGCATCGGGGGCCCTCGGCCGACCGGACGTCGTCCTCGCTCGACTATGTCGAATATGTCGACGCTTCCCCTTCCCCGCCGCGGGGGGGTCCGCGTCGACGATCCTGTGCCCAAGGATAGCGCGCCCTGCCTGGGTACAGGGACCCGCGCCTCCCGCCCTGGTTCTCTGTCAAAAGTCCCGAGGCCTGGAAGTCTGTCAGGGGACCCTTCCGGAGGCCTCGCCCGGGTTTGGTGCACCCTGCCTGGGCACAGGGACACACACTTACCCCTGGCTGACAACCAGACTTTGACATTTTTCCGTCTGGCCCACCCCGGGGGGTCCAGGGGCATCGGGGGCCCTCGGCCGACCGGACGTCGTCCTCGCTCGACTATGTCGCAAATGTCGACGCTTCCCCTTCCCCGCCGCGGGGGGGTCCGCGTCGACGATCCTGTGCCCAAGGATAGCGCGCCCTGCCTGGGTACAGGGACCCGCGCCTCCCGCCCTGGTTCTCTGTCAAAAGTCCCGAGGCCTGGAAGTCTGTCAGGGGACCCTTCCGGAGGCCTCGCCCGGGTTTGGTGCACCCTGCCTGGGCACAGGGACACACACTTACCCCTGGCCGACAACCAGACTTTGACATTTTTCCGTCTGGCCCACCCCGGGGGGTCCAGGGGCATCGGGGGCCCTCGGCCGACCGGACGTCGTCCTCGCTCGACTATGTCGCAAATGTCGACGCTTCCCCTTCCCCGCCGCGGGGGGGGGGGTCCGCGTCGACGATCCTGTGCCCAAGGACGGTGCACCCTGCCTGGGCACAGGGACACACACATCAATCGGGACTTTGTCGCTCAGCCTAAGAAGGTCGGCCTGAAGCACTGTCGTGCGTCCCGACGGGGTCCGCACACCCGCCCGCCGGTGCCGCTGCCTTCCTCCGGGTGTGCCCTCTCCGGGGATACCATGCGCGGGGTGGGCGAACCCTCCCGGGGGTCCAGGGACCGGTGCCAAACACCCCGCACACAGCGATCTCGACCTTGTGAATGTTACGCTCAGCCTACTTCGGGGCCACGCTGCACCGCCCGTGCGGGTTCGCGCACCCACCCGGTGGTCCCGCTGCCTTCCTCCGGGTGTGCCCTCTCCGGGGATACCATGCGCGGGGTGTGCGAACCCTCCCGGGGGTCCAGGGACCGGTGCCAAACACCCCGCGCACAGCGATCTCGACCTTGTCAATGTTACGCTCAGCCTAATTCGGGGCCACGCTGCACCGCCCGTGCGGGTTCGCGCACCCACCCGGTGGTCCCGCTGCCTTCCTCCGGGTGTGCCCTCTCTGGGGATACCATGCGCGGGGTGTGCGAAGCCTCCCGGGGGTCAGGGACCGGTGCCAAACACCCCGCGCACAGCGATCTCGACCTTGTCAATGTTACGCTCAGCCTACTTCGGGGCCACGCTGCACCGCCCGTGCGGGTTCGCGCACCCACCCGGTGGTCCCGCTGCCTTCCTCCGGGTGTGCCCTCTCTGGGGATACCGTGCGCGGGGTGTGCGAACCCTCCCGGGGGTCCAGGGACCGGTCCCAAACACCCCGCACACAGCGATCTCGACCTTGTCAATGTTACGCTCAGCCTATGAAGGAGCTCCGCCGGGCGTCCCGACGGGGTCCGCCCACCCGCCCGGCGGTCCCGCTGCCTTCCTCTGGGTGTCCGCTCTCCGGGACTCCCAAGCCCAGGGTGGGCGAGGGGGGTCCAGTGGCCGTCAGGCAGCCATCCCGCTCGCGTGTTCTGGGACGGCTCAGCCCCCCTCCGTGAGGGAGGCCGAGGGAGGGCGGCTTAGGTGCGGTCCTGCTGCGCGCACTCCGATGCCCACAGCTTAGGGGAGAGGCCCGGGGAACGAGGCGTGCCGACACGGGACCGGAGTCTCGCGGGCAGCCTCGAGGACCCTGTTCTCCCGCACCGAGACACGGTTGCGCTTCCTGCCGGACCACCCGGCCGCCCTCCCTAGGGCCCTTCGTGACCACCGACCCCTCCACCGCTCCGGGTTCGGGGATCCCGTGCCCGGGGTGGGCGCGCCCTGCCTGGGATGCAGGGACCCACGCTTAGCCCCCCTGGCATGTCGATCGGGACTCTGTCAATTTTACGCTCAGCCTACGAAGGGGCTCCACCGGGCGGCCCGTCGGGGTCCGCCCACCCGCCCGGCGGTCCCACTGCCTTCCTCCGGGTGTCCGCTCTCCGGGGATCCCCTGCCCGGGGTATGCTCAGCGGGGTCCAGTGGCCGTCAGGCAGCCGTCCCCCTGGCATTTTCTGGGACGGCTCGGCCCCCTCCGCGAGGGAGGCCGAGGGAGGGCGGCTGAGGTGCGGTCCTGCTGCGCGCACTCCGACACCCACGGCTTAGGGGAGAGGCCCGGGGAACGAGGCGTGCCGAGTCGGGACCGGAGTCTCGCGGGCAGCCTCGAGGACCCTGTTCTCCCGCACCGAGACGCGGTTGCGCTTCCTGCCGGACCACCCGGCCGCCCTCCCTAGGGCCCTTCGTGACCACCGACCCCTCCACCGCTCCGGGTTCGGGGATCCCGTGCCCGGGGTGGGCGCGCCCTGCCTGGGATGCAGGGACCCACGCTTAGCCCCCCTGGCTTGTCGATCGGGACTCTGTCAATTTTACGCTCAGCCTACGAAGGGGCTCCGCCGGGCGGCCCGTCGGGGTCCGCCCACCCGCCCGGCGGTCCCACTGCCTTCCTCGGGGTGTCCGCTCTCCGGGGATCATCTGCCCGGGGTAGGCTCAGCGGGGTCCAGTGGCCGTCGGGCAGCCGTCCCCCTGGCATTTTCTGGGACGGCTCAGCCCCCTCCGCGAGGGAGGCTGAGGGAGGGCGGCTGAGGTGCGGTCCTGCTGCGCGCACTCCGACACCCACGGCTTAGGGGAGAGGCCCGGGGAACGAGGCGTGCCGAGTCGGGACCGGAGTCTCGCGGGCAGCCTCGAGGACCCTGTTCTCCCGCACCGAGACGCGGTTGCGCTTCCTGCCGGACCACCCGGCCGCCCTCCCTAGGGCCCTTCGTGACCACCAACCCCTCCACCGCTCCGGGTTCGGGGATCCCGTGCCCGGGGTGGGCGCGCCCTGCCTGGGATGCAGGGACCCACGCTTAGCCCCCCTGGCATGTCGATCGGGACTCTGTCAATTTTACGCTCAGCCTACGAAGGGGCTCCACCGGGCGGCCCGTCGGGGTCCGCCCACCCGCCCGGCGGTCCCACTGCCTTCCTCCGGGTGTCCGCTCTCCGGGGATCCCCTGCCCGGGGTATGCTCAGCGGGGTCCAGTGGCCGTCAGGCAGCCGTCCCCCTGGCATTTTCTGGGACGGCTCGGCCCCCTCCGCGAGGGAGGCCGAGGGAGGGCGGCTGAGGTGCGGTCCTGCTGCGCGCACTCCGACACCCACGGCTTAGGGGAGAGGCCCGGGGAACGAGGCGTGCCGAGTCGGGACCGGAGTCTCGCGGGCAGCCTCGAGGACCCTGTTCTCCCGCACCGAGACGCGGTTGCGCTTCCTGCCGGACCACCCGGCCGCCCTCCCTAGGGCCCTTCGTGACCACCGACCCCTCCACCGCTCCGGGTTCGGGGATCCCGTGCCCGGGGTGGGCGCGCCCTGCCTGGGATGCAGGGACCCACGCTTAGCCCCCCTGGCTTGTCGATCGGGACTCTGTCAATTTTACGCTCAGCCTACGAAGGGGCTCCGCCGGGCGGCCCGTCGGGGTCCGCCCACCCGCCCGGCGGTCCCACTGCCTTCCTCGGGGTGTCCGCTCTCCGGGGATCATCTGCCCGGGGTAGGCTCAGCGGGGTCCAGTGGCCGTCGGGCAGCCGTCCCCCTGGCATTTTCTGGGACGGCTCAGCCCCCTCCGCGAGGGAGGCTGAGGGAGGGCGGCTGAGGTGCGGTCCTGCTGCGCGCACTCCGACACCCACGGCTTAGGGGAGAGGCCCGGGGAACGAGGCGTGCCGAGTCGGGACCGGAGTCTCGCGGGCAGCCTCGAGGACCCTGTTCTCCCGCACCGAGACGCGGTTGCGCTTCCTGCCGGACCACCCGGCCGCCCTCCCTAGGGCCCTTCGTGACCACCAACCCCTCCACCGCTCCGGGTTCGGGGATCCCGTGCCCGGGGTGGGCGCGCCCTGCCTGGGATGCAGGGACCCACGCTTAGCCCCCCTGGCTTGTCGATCGGGACTCTGTCAATTTTACGCTCAGCCTACGAAGGGGCTCCGCCGGGCGGCCCGTCGGGGTCCGCCCACCCGCCCGGCGGTCCCACTGCCTTCCTCGGGGTGTCCGCTCTCCGGGGATCCCCTGCCCGGGGTAGGCTCAGCGGGGTCCAGTGGCCGTCGGGCAGCCGTCCCCCTGGCGTTTTCTGGGACGGCTCGGCCCCCTCCGCGAGGGAGGCCGAGGGAGGGCGGCTGAGGTGCGGTCCTGCTGCGCGCACTCCGACACCCACGGCTTAGGGGAGAGGCCCGGGGAACGAGGCGTGCCGAGTCGGGACCGGAGTCTCGCGGGCAGCCTCGAGGACCCTGTTCTCCCGCACCGAGACGCGGTTGCGCTTCCTGCCGGACCACCCGGCCGCCCTCCCTAGGGCCCTTCGTGACCACCAACCCCTCCACCGCTCCGGGTTCGGGGATCCCGTGCCCGGGGTGGGCGCGCCCTGCCTGGGATGCAGGGACCCACGCTTAGCCCCCCTGGCTTGTCGATCGGGACTCTGTCAATTTTACGCTCAGCCTACGAAGGGGCTCCGCCGGGCGGCCCGTCGGGGTCCGCCCACCCGCCCGGCGGTCCCACTGCCTTCCTCCGGGTGTCCGCTCTCCGGGGATCCCCTGCCCGGGGTAGGCTCAGCGGGGTCCAGTGGCCGTCGGGCAGCCGTCCCCCTGGCGTTTTCTGGGACGGCTCGGCCCCCTCCGCGAGGGAGGCCGAGGGAGGGCGGCTGAGGTGCGGTCCTGCTGCGCGCACTCCGACACCCACGGCTTAGGGGAGAGGCCCGGGGAACGAGGCGTGCCGAGACGGGACCGGAGTCTCGCGGGCAGCCTCGAGGACCCTGTGGGGCCTTGGTTCTCCCGCACCGGGGCACAGTTGCGCTTCCTGCCAGACCACCCGGCCGCCCTCCCTAGGGGCCTTCATGACCACCGACCCCTCCACCACTCCGGGTTCGGGGATCCCATGCCCGGGGTGGGCACACCCTGCCTGGGATGCAGGGACCCACGCTTAGCCCCCCCGGGCATGTCAATCGGGACTCTGGCAATTTTACGCTCAGCCTACGAAGGGGCTCCGCCGGGCGGCCCGTCGGGGTCCGCCCACCCGCCCGGCGGTCCCGCTGCCTTCCTCCAGGTGTCCGCTCTCCAAGGATCCCCTGCCAGGGTGGGCTCAGCGGGGTCCAGTGGCCATCGGGCAGCCGTCCCCCTGGCGTTTTCTGGGACGGCTCGGCCCCCCTCCGCGAGGGAGGCCGAGGGAGGGCGGCTGAGGTGCGGTCCTGCTGCGCGCACTCCGACACCCACGGCTTAAGGGAGAGGCCCGGGGAACGAGGCGTGCCGAGACGGGACCGGAGTCTCGCGGGCAGCCTCGAGGACCCTGTGGGGCCTTGGTTCTCCCGCACCGGGACGCGGTTACGCTTCCTGCCGGACCACCCGGCCGCCCTCCCTAGGGCCCTTCGTGATCACGCAACAATAGATCGATCTAGTGACCTTCAAAGATGGATATACCCTTCCGGACCATGCCATGGTGCGATGCAGCATCAGGGGATCAATCCCTCTCGCCTTAGCCGACACGGGCTCCAGAGCCCGGCCGAACGAGAGGGTCGCTCCCCGCCGGATCGTGCGTCAAAATCACCATCTGGAGATATTGCGAATAATGCTATTAGCTCGGCCCGCTCTCCTCAGCCGGGCACCGGACACCTCTGGGAGTCCCAACTCCGTTCCACTCAAGCTTGCCTCTCGGGAGGGACGACCCCTTTCCCAGCAGGAGTTCCACCGGGAGGGGGTATACCCTAAGGGCCCCGAGCCCCAGTGCGATGCGGCATCAGGGTGAACAAGACCCTCTCGCCTTCGCTGACACGGGCTCCACAGCCCGGCCAAACGAGAGGGTAGCTCCCCGCCAGATCGCACCTTGCCAGATCAATCGAGAAATATGCCCTTAGCTAGGCCCCTCCGGTCCAAAGAGGGGGGACAGCCCACGCGCACATCTCCCCAGGGTCTGGGGAACCTCGGCGGACCGCCCGCCAAAGTTGCTCAACTGGCTCAACGTCCCAGCTCTCTGGCACAGGTGGCCGTTCGAAGGTACCCGGTCGCGATGCTGCGATACACTTTTATGAACGCGTACCACTCTCTCATGCCCAGATCATGGAACTGTCGCCCGGATTCGGCTTTCAAATTCGATCTCATAGCGGTTCTCAGTTTCGAGATAATCGTCAGGCCTGGAAGTCTTTCGGGGGACCCTTCCAGAGGCCTTGCCTGGGTTCGGTGGACCCTGCCCGGGCACAGGGACCCACACCTCCCCCTGGCCGACAACCGGGACTCATATTCTGTCAGGGGTACGTGTCGCCCATCCTGTTCCCAAGGACGGCGCGCCCTGCCTGGGTACAGGGACCCGCGCCTCCCGCCCTCTTAGCCTCTCCCGGTCTGTGCGTGCAAGGGGACCCTTCTGGAGGCTTTGCCCGGGGACCGCCCAGCCCCGGGTCGGGTACGTGAACCGGCCCCGTCTCCCCCGGAATTCACCGTGGGAGAAGGCAGGGGTTCTTCCGCAGGCGAGCCCGCGCTCGGCCCTGGCGTACCCCGAGAGAGCAGCCGTGCTTCTCGCTCTCCTGCTATCCCCAGGCAGGTGGCCGTTCTGAGGTAGCCGGTCGCCACGCTGCTATGCAGTTTTATGAACGCGTGCCACTCTGTCATGCCCGACTCGTGGAACTGTCACCCGGATTCAGCCTTCGAATCCGTTCTCATAGCGGTTCTCGGTTTCGAGATAATCGTCAGGCCTGGAAGTCTTTCGGGGGACCCTTCCCGAGGCATTGCCCGAGTTCGGTGGACCCTGCCTGGGCACAGGGACCCACACCTCCCCCTGGCCGACAACCGGGACTCCTATTCTGTCAGGGGTACTTGTCGCCCATCCTGTTCCCAAGGACGGCGCGCCCTGCCTGGGTACAGGGACCCGCGCCTCCCGCCCTCTTAGCCTCTCCCGGTCTGTGCGTGCAAGGGGACCCTTCTGGAGGCTTTGCCCGGGGACCGCCCAGCCCCGGGTCGGGTACGTGAACCGGCCCCGTCTCCCCCGGAATTCACCGTGGGAGAAGGCAGGGGTTCTTCCGCAGGCGAGCCCGCGCTCGGCCCTGGCGTACCCCGAGAGAGCAGCCGTGCTTCTCGCTCTCCTGCTATCCCCAGGCAGGTGGCCGTTCTGAGGTAGCCGGTCGCCACGCTGCTATGCAGTTTTATGAACGCGTGCCACTCTGTCATGCCCGACTCGTGGAACTGTCACCCGGATTCAGCCTTCGAATCCGTTCTCATAGCGGTTCTCGGTTTCGAGATAATCGTCAGGCCTGGAAGTCTTTCGGGGGACCCTTCCCGAGGCATTGCCCGAGTTCGGTGGACCCTGCCTGGGCACAGGGACCCACACCTCCCCCTGGCCGACAACCGGGACTCCTATTCTGTCAGGGGTACTTGTCGCCCATCCTGTTCCCAAGGACGGCGCGCCCTGCCTGGGTACAGGGACCCGCGCCTCCCGCCCTGGTTCTCTGTCAAATGTCCCGAGGCCTGGAAGTCTGTCGGGGGCCCTTTACAGAGGCCTTGCCCGGGTTCGGTGCACCCTGCCTGGGCACAGGGACCCACACCTCCCCCTGGCCGACATCCAGGACTTGGGACTTTGTCGCCTCCGGGGGGACCGGGGCGCCTCGGCAGACCGCCCGCCAAGGTTGGCCGACACGCCCTACACGCCTCCGCTCCCCGCCGCCGGGGGGGGGGGCAGCATCACCGATCCTGTGCCCAAGGACGGCGCGCCCTGCCTGGGTACAGGGACCCGCGCCTCCCGCCCTGGTTCTCTTTGCCCTTCAGGGGACCCTTCCAGATGCTTTGCACGGGGAACTCGTGTACTTGTACAGCCTTCCCCCCCAGGAACGAACCATTTGTACCGTTGAATTATTCGACACGGCACACTTGATCCGTTCTTGTGGGAACGACCGGCATAGGCCCACCTTCCTCGGGTACTCATCTGGCATTCGCCCCCTTGGACCAAAAAAAACCACTCAGTGTAATCAGTTCAAACCGACACTTTATTGAGACAATCGCATCACAGTAGCTGCAGTACCTCGTCCCGCCCTACGGGCACCCGCCTCACCCGTCTCCTCTGCCTCAAACACCCGCGCCGTGGCTGCTGCAGCGGCGGCGGGTCATCACAGCGCCTAAGTCGGATCTGAAGTGACCGTCCAGCTACGGTCCCTGTCACCTGGCGTCCGCCCCCGGCCTCCGGCCCAGCTCCAGCTACCGGGACCCGGCCACTCCCGCTGGCCTGCGGCCTCTCGCCCCGCCCGGCCCGCACAACCAATTCACTCCCGTGGCATATATCATCGAGTGTCTTCTCTCGGTACACTCGTTCGGCAGTCAAATTGGAGTGCGAGAGGTAACGGGCGAAGAGCGATTTCTCGGCATCAGTGCACAGCGCCACAGTGTTCGTCTCGCACACTTTCCGCACCAGCACGCTCGGTACGCTCTTCAGGCCATACCGGTTATGGTATCGCCTCATGTCGTTTGACGGATTATAGAGCTCAGCCGAGGTGGTGGACACAAAAAACTCCTCTGGCTCCTGCTCGTCCAGGAGGAGCGGCCTGACGCAGTCGTGGTAGACGGAGAACCAGGCCTCTTCCTGGGCATTTAACGCAAAAGAAGCCACTTGCTTGGTGGAGGTTTTGTGATTTTGAACACCGACAACCGAATACACTTGCCCACCGTACTCATGCCTCACTCTACGCTGCCACTCGGACACACGCAGGTTTTTTACTACACCTGGCCGTTGCAGATGCTTCAGGATCAGAAGGGCCTGTAGGTAATACAGGATTTCGAGGGCATGGGCCCGAGTCGGATCACCCTCCCTGGCCGCCCGCACGCTCATTAGGAAATTTGGCCTAGCAACCTCGAGCAGGCGCCGACACTGCTCCGGCGTCGCACTGGCCTTATCGAGGCCAAGGTATCGCTTTTGAACTACCTCCCTCGAAACGCCTTTCGACAGGACCTTCTGGAGGTCATCCAAGACCGAGGAGATGTGCTGACAAGACCGAAAGAGGCGAGGCCTCTGCACCGGTAAATTCGTCGCTCGCATCTGATAGCGCAGGAAACGCCGAACGCACTTAAGATAGTTCAGGACGGTTTGCTCAGTCAATAGCTGATCGCGCAGCCGGGTGAAAAAAGCATGCACTTTCTCAATGTCTCTAACCCAGCTCAGGTCCGTGCTGTGTGGGTTTACAAAGTAGAGGAACCGCGCCACGTTCTCCACCTCTTGCCGGTATCGCTTCACGCCTAGTGTGACCCGGAGATACGTAGCGAAGCCGGCCAGTGCCGGGCACCGCACATCGTGTCGGCGATAAAGCCCGGCCCTCTTCATATTCCGCCGTTTTTCGGTGGTCCACTTCACGCTTTGGGCCCTGAAGGAAAGAGACAAAGAAAGGATGCCATTAACACTCGATACTACCGACCTAGGGGAAAAAAAACGCATCACACACCCTAAGAGCGAAATAGACCTCGCGGTCCTTTCATCCACTTCATGCGCACCATGGTCAACCTGCTCGGGGCTCGTGGCTATATCAGACTCGCTCTGGGTAGTCTCTTGGCTGCTCTGCTCGGAACTGCTGGATCTGGCTCCGCCTGCGCTGGGCTCCGCTGCGGGCACAACTAGCTCCTCACAACCGTCACGCTCCTGGGCTTCATCATCATCATCATTCGAAACGGACTGCTCAACCTCGGGGGACGGCCTATCAACCACCTTAAAGCCTCGCTCATGAAGGAAAGTCACGAAGGACTCCAGAGAGTCCAGCCTCTCTATATCGCCATAGCGGATCGTTGTGCCCTTTGAGGCAATAGACATAACCGCAGTTCTTGCCTCTTCCATTGCCGCATTTAGCCGGCTTTCGCTCCGGATCCGGCGGCAATACCTACGAAGGTGAGTGGATAATGCCTTCTGCACCTTGTGGCAATAGGGGCACGTGAGCGGCATCCGCTTAGCCCTGCAGGAGGAGGATAAGAGAATAAGAGGTTAGACAACGGAACCTACTGGGGACTACGTTAGGAAGGCATGAGAGGAGCGTCCACTTACCGCTTTCGTGCGCTGCTGTCAGGAGGCTGCTGCATGTCAGGAGGTTCTTCCATGATCGCCCGGAAACGCCAACTGGACGCCAGCCCGCCGAGTTTAAATACCGGAAGAACGCCAGGCGCACCGCCCCACTCTGCGTCTCTGAGATGACGCAATACAGCAGCGACGGAAGCTGATCAGCGCTGGTGCTGCTCTCCCATCAGCACCACCGTGGTTTGCGCAGCAGACAGGAACGCTGATCAGCACCAGTGCTGCTCTCCTTCAGCACCACCATTGTCTGCGCAGCAGCCAGGGACGCTGATCAGCACCAGTGCTGCTCTCCATTAAGCAGCGGACGCGGCTGCGGGCTTAACAGTGTTGCTCACCACTGGCGGTGCTCGCTCCCAGCATCAAACGCATATGCTC
>NW_026610997.1:45000-138070 GCF_029499605.1 Hyla sarda
AATCGCATCCCGGCTGGAGGCGGTATCGCAGCGCCCCGGGTCAGTGGATCTGACCGGAGCGCTGCAGTGACGAGAGTGTAGCGAGCGCTCCGGGGAGGAGCGGGGACCTGGAGCGCTCGGCGTAACAGTACCCATCCCCTTGGGTCTCCCCCTCTTCTTAGAGCCTGAGAACCTGAGGACCAGACTTTTGTCTAGAATATTGTCCTCAGGTTCCCAGGATCTCTCTTCTGGACCACAACCCTCCCAATCAACTAAAAAAAAAGTTTTCCCTCTGACCTTCTTGGATGCCAGAATCTCTTTGACGGAGAAGATGTCCGAGGAGCCGGAAACAGGAGTGGGGGAAACAAGTTTGGGAGAGAAACGGTTGATGATAAGTGGTTTAAGAAGAGAAACGTGAAAGGCATTAGGGATACGAAGAGAAGGAGGAAGAAGAAGTTTGTAAGAGACAGGATTAATCTGGCACAAAATTTTGAAAGGACCAAGATAGCGTGGTCCCAACTTGTAGCTAGGGACACGGAAGCGGACATATTTAGCGGAGAGCCATACCTTGTCTCCAGGAGAAAAAATGGGAGGAGCTCTTCTTTTCTTATCAGCAAACTTCTTCATGCGTGATGAAGCCTGTAAGAGAGAATTTTGGGTCTCTCTCCATATGGTGGAAAGATCACGAGAAATTTCATCCACAGCGGGCAGACCAGAGGGCAAGGGGGTAGGGAGGGGAGGAAGAGGGTGACGGCCGTACACCACGAAAAATGGGGATTTGGAGGAAGATTCAGAGACTCTGAAGTTATACGAGAATTCGGCCCATGGTAGAAGATCTGCCCAATCATCCTGGCGGGAGGAAACAAAATGTCGTAAATAATCACCCAAGACCTGGTTAATTCTTTCTACTTGTCCATTGGATTGAGGATGATATGCAGAAGAAAAGTTTAATTTAATCTTGAGTTGTTTACAGAGAGCCCTCCAGAATTTTGACACGAATTGGGCGCCTCTATCCGAGACGATCTGCGTGGGCAACCCGTGAAGACGAAAAATGTGTACAAAAAATTGTTTAGCCAACTGAGGCGCTGAAGGAAGACCAGGAAGAGGGATGAAATGTGCCATTTTGGAGAATCGATCAACGACCACCCAAACAACAGTGTTGCCACGGGATGGGGGTAAGTCTGTAATAAAATCCATACCAATCAGAGACCAAGGCTGTTCGGGGACAGGCAGAGGATGAAGAAAACCAGCGGGCTTCTGGCGAGGAGTCTTATCCCGGGCACAGACAGTGCAGGCTCGCACAAAGTCCACGACATCCGTCTCCAGAGTCGGCCACCAATAGAAGCGAGAGATGAGTTGCACAGATTTCTTGATGCCTGCATGACCTGCGAGATGGGAGGAGTGACCCCATTTGAGGATTCCGAGGCGTTGGCGTGGAGAGACGAAGGTCTTTCCTGGAGGAGTTTGCCTGATGGAGGCTGGAGAAGTGGAAATCAGGCAGTCAGGAGGAATGATGTGTTGCGGAGAGAGTTCAACTTCCGAAGCATCCGAGGAACGAGAGAGAGCATCGGCCCTAATGTTCTTATCGGCAGGCCGAAAGTGAATTTCAAAATTAAATCGGGCAAAGAACAGAGACCACCTGGCCTGGCGAGGATTCAGCCGTTGGGCAGACTGGAGATAGGAGAGGTTCTTGTGATCGGTGTAAATAATAACTGGAAATCTTGATCCCTCCAGCAGATGCCTCCATTCCTCAAGTGCTAATTTAATGGCTAGAAGCTCTCGATCCCCGATGGAGTAGTTCCTCTCCGCCGGAGAGAAGGTCCTAGAAAAAAACCACAAGTAACAGCATGCCCGGAAGAATTTTTTTGTAGAAGGACCGCTCCAGCTCCTACAGAGGAGGCATCAACCTCCAATAGGAAGGGTTTAGATGGGTCAGGTCTGGAGAGCACGGGAGCCGAAGAAAAGGCAGACTTGAGCCGTTTAAAGGCGTCTTCCGCTTGAGGAGGCCAAGACTTGGGATTGGCATTTTTTTTGGTTAAAGCCACGATAGGAGCCACACCGGTAGAAAAATGTGGAATAAATTGCCTGTAATAATTGGCGAACCCCAAAAAACGTTGGATAGCACGGAGTCCGGAGGGGCGTGGCCAATCTAAGACGGCAGAGAGTTTGTCTGGATCCATTTGTAGTCCCTGGCCAGAGACCAAGTATCCTAGGAAAGGAAGAGATTGGCATTCAAACAGACATTTCTCTATCTTGGCATAAAGTTGATTGTCACGAAGTCTCTGAAGAACCATACGGACATGCTGGCGGTGTTCTTCTAGATTGGCAGAAAAAATCAGGATATCGTCCAGATATACAACAACACAGGAGTATAAGAGATCACGAAAAATTTCATTAACAAAGTCTTGGAAGACGGCAGGGGCGTTGCACAGGCCAAAGGGCATGACCAGATACTCAAAGTGTCCATCTCTAGTGTTAAATGCCGTTTTCCATTCATCCCCCTCTCTGATGCGGATGAGATTATAAGCACCTCTTAAGTCCAGTTTGGTAAAGATGTGGGCACCTTGGAGGCGATCAAAGAGTTCAGAGATGAGGGGTAGGGGGTAGCGGTTCTTTACCGTGATTTTATTAAGACCGCGGTAGTCAATGCAAGGACGTAGAGAGCCATCTTTTTTGGACACAAAGAAAAATCCGGCTCCGGCAGGAGAGGAGGATTTACGGATAAAGCCCTTTTTTAAATTTTCCTGGATGTACTCAGACATAGCAAGAGTCTCTGGGGCGGACAGAGGATAAATTCTGCCCCGGGGTGGAGTAGTGCCCGGGAGGAGGTCAATAGGACAATCATAAGGCCTGTGAGGAGGTAGAGTCTCAGCTTGTTTTTTGCAAAAAACATCCGCAAAGTCCATATAGGCCTTAGGGAGACCGGTTACAGGGGGAACCACAGAGTCACGGCAAGGGGTACTGGGAACCGGTTTTAGGCAGTCCTTGAAACAAGAGGGCCCCCAACTCTTGATCTCCCCAGTGGACCAATCCAGGGTTGGGGAATGGAGTTGAAGCCAGGGTAGTCCAAGGAGAATTTCGGAAGTGCAATTGGGGAGGACCAAAAATTCAATCTTCTCGTGATGAGGTCCGATGCACATTAGAAGGGGCTCCGTGCGGAAACGTATGGTACAGTCCAATCTTTCATTGTTTACACAATTGATGTAGAGGGGTCTGGCGACACTGGTCACCGGGATGTTGAACCTGTTGACGAGAGAGGCCAAAATAAAATTTCCTGCAGATCCGGAATCCAAGAAGGCCATAGTAGAGAAGGAGAAGGCAGAGGCAGATATCCGCACAGGCACAGTAAGACGTGGAGAAGCAGAGTAGACATCAAGGACTGTCTCACCTTTGTGCGGAGTCAGCGTACGTCTTTCCAGGCGGGGAGGACGGATAGGACAATCCTTCAGGAAGTGTTCGGTACTGGCACAGTACAGGCAGAGATTCTCCATGCGGCGTCGTGTCCTCTCTTGAGGTGTCAGGCGAGACCGGTCGACCTGCATAGCCTCCACGGCGGGAGGCACAGGAACGGATTGCAGGGGACCAGAGGAGAGAGGAGCCGGGGAGAAAAAACGCCTCGTGCGAACAAAGTCCATATCCTGGCGGAGCTCCTGACGCCTTTCGGAAAAACGCATGTCAATGCGAGTGGCTAGATGAATGAGTTCATGTAGGTTAGCAGGGATTTCTCGTGCGGCCAGAACATCTTTAATGTTGCTGGATAGGCCTTTTTTAAAGGTCGCGCAGAGGGCCTCATTATTCCAGGATAATTCTGAAGCAAGAGTACGGAATTGTACGGCGTACTCGCCAACGGAAGAATTACCCTGGACCAGGTTCAACAGGGCAGTCTCAGCAGAAGAGGCTCGGGCAGGTTCCTCAAAGACACTTCGAATTTCCGAGAAGAAGGAGTGTATAGAGGCAGTGACGGGGTCATTGCGGTCCCAGAGCGGTGTGGCCCATGACAGAGCTTTTCCAGACAGAAGGCTGACTACGAAAGCCACCTTAGACCTTTCAGTAGGAAACTGGTCCGACATCATCTCCAAGTGCAGGGAACATTGGGAAAGAAAGCCACGGCAGAATTTAGAGTCCCCATCAAATTTATCCGGCAAGGATAGTCGTAGACCAGAAGCGGCCACTCGCTGCGGAGGAGGTGCAGGAGCTGGCGGAGGAGATGATTGCTGAAGCTGTGGTAGTAGCTGCTGTAGCATCACGGTCAGTTGAGACAGCTGTTGGCCTTGTTGCGCTATCTGTTGTGACTGCTGGGCGACCACCGTGGTGAGGTCGGCGACAACTGGCAGAGGAACTTCAGCGGGATCCATGGCCGGATCTACTGTCACGATGCCGGCTGGCAGGTAGTGGATCCTCTGTGCCAGAGAGGGATTGGCGTGGACCGTGCTAGTGGATCGGTTCTAAGTCACTACTGGTTTTCACCAGAGCCCGCCGCAAAGCGGGATGGTCTTGCTGCGGCGGTAGTGACCAGGTCTTATCCACTAGCAACGGCTCAACCTCTCTGACTGCTGAAGATAGGCGCGGTACAAGGGAGTAGACAGAAGCAAGGTCGGACGTAGCAGAAGGTCGGGGCAGGCAGCAAGGATCGTAGTCAGGGGCAACGGCAGGAGGTCTGGAACACAGGCTAGGAACACACAAGGAAACGCTTTCACTGGCACAATGGCAACAAGATCCGGCGAGGGAGTGCAGGGGAAGTGAGGTATAAATAAGGAGTGCACAGGTGAACACACTAATTAGAACCACTGCGCCAATCAGCGGCGAAGTGGCCCTTTAAATCGCAAAGACCCGGCGCGCGCGCGCCCTAGGGAGCGGGGCCGCGCGCGCCGGGACAGGACCGACGGAGAGCGAGTCAGGTACGGGAGCCGGGGTGCGCATCGCGAGCGGGCGCCACCCGCATCGCGAATCGCATCCCGGCTGGAGGCGGTATCGCAGCGCCCCGGGTCAGTGGATCTGACCGGAGCGCTGCAGTGACGAGAGTGTAGCGAGCGCTCCGGGGAGGAGCGGGGACCCGGAGCGCTCGGCGTAACACACGCATCTTTACCCCTCCAAATCAGACGGGCCACATTCCTACGGTTACTATCCTGCCCGGGAGTCGGGAGGGACCACATCACCTCCCCATTCTGTTCTTGGAAGGCACCCAGACCATGCCTCTCTATCCAAAAAGACAGGTCAACCGAACCCCTCCCTTCTACCTCAATTGACCTATCACCCTTACGCAGAGCCTCCAGGAGGCGCCGCTGCAAGTGACCCCCAGAACCAGATGGAGACGGAGACCCTCTTGATTCCCCGGCAGCGACGCTGGCATAGCTTCTAGCAGTCGCCACCAGGGGGGCAGCCGAACCAGCCCCTACTTCCTCAGTACTCTTTACTGATCCAGTGACATCCCTTTGCCTGCCTCCAGCACTCTTCTCTTGCACACCGATAGCATCCCTCTCTTGTACACCTCTAGCACCCCTCTCTCGCACACCGCTAGCATCCCTTTCTTGCACACCGCTAGCACCCCTCTCTCGCACACCGCTAGCACCCCTCTCTTGCACACCGCTAGCACCCCTCTCTTGCACACCGCTAGCACCCCTCTCTTGCACACCGCTAGCACCCCTCTCTTGCACACCGCTAGCACCCCTCTCTAGTACACCTCTAATGCCCCACTCTTGCACACTGCTAACATTTTCATGCAACATACCATCACCAAAATTTTCACTCTCTTTTGCACTCTTCCCTTTCACACTATTATCCTGGCTAAACTTTCCTGAGCTGGCCGGGTTATTTGCGTATGCCACGGGGGTTTGTGCTGCTGGTCCCGCCCCCGATGACCGCTTTTTCGGTTCTGGCGATGTTACTTCCAGTTCCAGTGATGACACTTCCTTCAACGCCGATGATGTTCCCAGTGAGAACTGCTTCACACTGGGTGGGATCTGTCCCTCCGGACGCACCCCCACCCCTCCTACAGCAGCCGACGTGGAGGGATTCCCCACAGCGTCAGTGCAACCTTCAGGAGCCACCTTACCCGACCGCCCGGGCTTTTCTACCAATCCAGACGCATGGACACTCCCCCCCCTCACAGAGGAGTGCCCTGCTACGCCCAGATCGCTCGGGGGACCGCCCCCCCGAGCAGACAGCAACATCACCAAGCTCCGGCACTAGGACACGCCCCCTGCCCACCTGGGGTGGTCCTGCAGCATCGGAGTCGCCCACCTTAAGCCTGTCCTGCCCTTCCCTACCGACTGGACAGGCGGCTCCTTGGCGTCTGCAGCCATCTTAGAAACCTTATCCACCATGTACAGCAAAAGCGGGGTCGGGCAGACTGGGGGGGCCCACCAGCCTGAACCACCTTTTCAGATGGCCCAGACTGCTGGAGAGAAGAATAAACAAGTCTGGTGACCTCTCCTTTTTTCCTTTTATTTCTCCTCTTCCTCTTGCCCTTCACCTCAGTATCTGGGCCTAAGTCATTTCCAAATGAGAAGTTCTCAAAATGGGTAGGTGACTCTTGGAGCACAATCGCCTTCAGCAATCCACCACCAATTAACCCATTGCTGCTGCCGCTGTCGTCACTGCTGTCATCTGACGTTACAGGCAGGGCTACCTGAGCAGGATTTATGTATGAACTCTGGGTTGTGTCCTCCTCCTCTATTTCACTCTCCTCTGCACCACCATCTTGCTTCTCTTTAGCACCTTCCTCAGCACTGTCCTCTCTTTCTCCACCACCATCTTCCTCCACACTGTCCTCCTCAGCACTGTTCTCTCTTTCTCCTCCACCATCCACCTCCACACCATCCTCCTCTGCACTGCTTTCGCTGTGACTGACCTCCTCCTCTCTTTCTGGGTTCTGCTGGCCTCTGAACCGACTTTCATTGCAGAGTTTTTCTCTGAAGATACCAGCCCCTTCCATGATCTCCATCCTCACCCTTTCTACCTCCTCAACCTCTTTTTTCAGGGTGCGCACTTTAGCCGAATACACTGGCCTTCGATTTTTTGAGGTGTAATCAGCCTGGTAACGGGCAAATTTTAAGTCCTCTCTTAGCCCACGAAGCATTTTGCCAAGACACTCATACTCCGCCATTTTTGCTTGGATTCGGGACCCAAAAGTGGCCAAAGACTCCCTGGGACCCAATGCCCCCCATTGCTGGGGTTCAGAGGTACCTTGCCTCCCCATGTTTCTCCTCAACTCCTCACCTTCATGCAGGTCTTTACCTGCAGCCTTGCTTGTAGCCTTCCTTGCAGCCTTGCGGCTTCCAGATATGGACGGTGGAGTTGGTTCTGCATTTCTGCGGATCCTGGAGGATCTCCGTACCCCATCCTGGGAGTTGGCCGTTGCAATGTCACCTCCACCTCCCGCCGGCCTGGTAAGGGAGATGGGGACGTTGGGGTTCATGCAGGGAAACCCTTCCCCGAAGGCTGCCACAAACCTGGGGGGGGGGGGGGGGGAGGGCTGGTGAAAATCCTGCTGCTCTCTGGTTCTCTGGTTCTCCTGGAGCTGACGATCACACAACCACACCCTGAACAGGAAGTAGTGCAACAGCTGGAGACACCCTATTTGGAAAGCACTGCTGTAGGGTAATTTGGTGGTGGATGCAAATCCCTAATTTAGGCCTCAAATGCACATGGTGCTCTTTCACTTTGGAGCCCTCTCATATTTCAAGGCAACAGTTTTTGGTTACAAATTTTTTTTCTCTTCTTTTACCCCTTAAGAAAAGGTAAATTTTGGGTCTACACCAGCATGTTAGTGTAAACAGAGTGTACCATATACATTTGAGGCCTAAATTGGTGATTTGCACAGGGGTGGCTGGTAGTTACAGCAGTTCTGACATAAACATAAAAAACACCCATATGTGACCCCCATTTAGAAAACTACACCCCTCACGTAAAGTAACAAGGGGTATAGTGAGCCTTAACATCCCACAGGTGTTTGACAAATTTTTGTTAAAGTTGGAGGTGAAAATAAAAAAATGTATATTTTTTTCCCTAAAATGCTATTGTTACCCCAATTTTATCATTTTCACAAGGGGTAATAGGAAAAAAAGCCCAGCAAAATTTGTAACCCCATCTCTTCTGAGTCAGAAAATACCCCACATGTGGATGTAAAGTGCTCTGCGGGTGAACTACAGGGCTCAGAAGAGAAGGAGCACCATTGGGCTTTTGGAGAGAGAATCTGGCTGAAATTGAAGGCCATGTGCGTTTAGGCCTCCATGGTGCCAGAACAGTGAACCCCCCCCCCCCCACACACACACACACACACACACATGTGACCCCATTTTGGAAACTACACCCCTAATAAGAAGTGCAGTGAGCATTTACATCTCACAGGTGTCTGATAGATTTTTTTGAGCAGTGGTCTGCCAAAAGAAAAATGAAAATTTTTCATTTGCACAGCCCACTGTTCCAAAGATCTGTCAAATGCCAGTGGGGTTTAACCCCTTAAGGAACCAGCCCATTTTCACCTTAAGGACCCAGCCATTTTTGCACATCTGACCATTGTCATTTTAAGCATTAATAACTCTGGGATACTTTTACTTTTCATTCTGATTCTGACATTGTTTTTTCGTGACATATTCTACTTCATGTTAGTGGTAAATTTTTGTCGAGGCTTGCATCATTTCTTGGTGAAAAATTCCAAAATTTGATGAAAAAATTGAAAATTTAGCATTTTTCTAACTTTGAAGCTCTCTGCTTGTAACAAAAACAGACATTCCAAATAAATAATATATTGATTCACAGATACAATATGTCTACTTTATATTTTCATCATAAAGTTGACAGGTTTTAACTTTTAGAAGATATCAGAGGGCTTCAAAGTTCAGCAGCACTTTTCCAATTTTTCACAACATTTTCTAAATTGGAATTTTTCAGGGACCAGTTCAGTTTTGAAGTGGATTTGAAGGGCCTTCATATTAGAAATACCCCACAAATGACCACATTATAAAAACTGCACCCCTCAAAGTATCCAAAATGACATTTGGGTAAGTGTGTTAACCCTTTAGGTGTTTCACAGGAATAGCAGCAAAGTGAAGGAGGAAATTCAAAATCTCCATTTTTTACACTCGCATGTTCTTGTAGACCCAGTTTTTGAATTTTTACAAGGGGTAATAGGAGAAAAAGCCCCCCAAAATTTGTAACCCAATTTCTCTAGAGTAAGGAAATACCTCATATGTGTATGTAAAGTGTTCGGCTGGTGCAGTAGAGGGCTCAGAAGGGAAGGAGCAACAATGGGATTTTGGAGAGTGAATTTTTGCTGAAATGGTTTTTGGGGGGCATGTCACATTTTGGAAGCCCCTATGGTGCCAGAAGAGCAGAAAACCCCCACATGGCATACCATTTTGGAAACTACACCCCTCAAGCCACGTACCAAGGGGTCCAGTGAGCCTTAACACCCCACAGGTCTTTTACGACTTTTCGTTAAATTTGGATGTGTAAATGAAAAAAAAAAAAAAAAAAGTTTCACTTCCAGGCAGTGGAAGAGAGGTGGTTGTGGTTGTGATAAATATAAAGCAAATACACTATGTTGAGCTATCGATTGTTTGTCTGTATACAAGAGTGTGAAGCATACAAGTGAGTGAGTATAAAAGTGAGGGGACTTAAAATTAAGGGACTTTAAATTCAGGAAGTTTAAATTGAAATATTTGATTTTTTTTTCTTTTCTGTTAATTTTTGCAATCCCCAAATCTAGTATGACCTCCATGTTGGAAAAGGCAGTCCAGTGTGCATCTTGCGCAATGTATGCAATCCTTGAACAACAGTTTGAGGGTGCATATTGTTGTGCGAGATGTGTGCGAGTTGCTCATTTAGAAGCCCAGATCCTGGATCTAGAGGAGCAACTGGCAACACTGAGATGCATTGACAACCCGCAGAGTAGTCTCCTGCTCACTGAGCAGGTACTCTCTGGGGTCGAGGTGGGGATGGATAGTGGGACGGAGGGGCAGGACAGTCAGGCAGTTAGCTGGGTTACAGTTAGAAAACGGGGTAGAGGGAAAAGTGTCAGGGAGGCTAGTCCTGAACTGGCACACCCCAACAAGTTTGCCCAGTTGGCAGATGAGGGGGATGTCATTTCAGAGCTAGCGGTACTGCAGCAGGACTCTGCCTCTGACCGCCAGGGGGGTGTCTGCTCCAGTAAGGAGGGAGGGAGGAGAGCAGGGCAGGCCAGACAGGTACTGGTAGTGGGGGACTCAATTATTAGGGGGACAGACAGGGTGATCTGTCACAAAGACCGGGATAGCCGAACAGTGTGTTGTCTTCCTGGCGCTCGAGTTCGGCACATCGCGGATCGGGTTGACAGGTTGCTGGGTGGGGCTGGAGAAGACCCAGCAGTCATGGTACATATTGGCACCAATGACAAAGTAAGAGGTAGATGGAGTGTCCTTAAAAATGATTTCAGGGACTTAGGCTGCAAGCTTAAGGCAAGGACCTCCAAGGTAGTATTTTCTGAAATATTACCTGTACCACGAGCCGTACCAGAGAGGCTGCGGGAGATAAGGGAGGTAAACAAGTGGCTCAGAAGCTGGTGTAGGAAGGAGGGGTTTGGGTTCATGGAGAACTGGGCAGACTTCGACTTTAAAGGAAACAGATTTCTGACTATAGCTAAAGACCATTATCTGTCCCAAATGGTGCAGGGCCTGACCAGAGGGGGCGCCCTACTAGACTTAATATTTACCAACGTACTGAAACTGGCAGAGTAATTAATGTGCAAGTAGATGGACACCGAGGAAATAGTGATCATAATGTAATACATTATAACTTGTTCTTCAATAAGGGAATCTCTCGAGGGGCCACAAAAACAATGAACTTTCGAAAAGCAAAGTTCGATCAACTCAGAGAAGCCCATAACAATATAAAATGGGATAATGTCCTCAAAAATAACAATACTGACACTAAATGGGAGACTTTTAAAAATATCTTAAATTTTCACTGTAAGATGTATATACTTTATAGGAATAAAAGGGTCAGAAATAAAAGTAAACCAATATGGATGAATAAAAATGTTAAGGGGGCAATAAATGACTAAAATAAAGCATTTCAGTTACTAAAACAGGACAGCAGTGAAGAAGCATTAAAAAGCTATAGAGAAAAATGTGAAATATGTAAAAAACAGATAAAAGACGCAAAAATAGAGACAGAAAGACTCATTGCCAAAGAGAGTATGACTAACACCAAAATGTTCTTTAATTATATAAATAGCAAAAAGGTCAAAAATGAAAGTGTTGGCCCTTTAAAAAATGATGAGGAAGAAATTATAAACGGGGATCAGGAAAAAGCAAATATACTAAAATTCTTCTCCACTGTATTCACTGAGGAAAATGAAATGCCAGGTGAAATACAGTGTGATAAGGTAAGCTCCCCAGTACAGGTCACCTGTCTAACCCAGGAAGAAGTACAGTGCCACCTACAAAAAATCTAAATAGACAAATCACCAGGTCCAGATGGCATTCACCCCCATGTTCTAAAGGAATTAAGTAATGTAATAGACAGACGCGGAGGTGTTGAGGGGCATGTGTGGAACTCCGCTACTCCTTGCTGGGATTTGAATAGACTGGCCCAGACCCTTTCTTGTGGATGGAGAGTGGAGCTGAGTAAAACGATCAGACTTTACATGTGATGAATATCTAACAGTGCAGAAGCCGGTGAAACCATTGATTAATACCCCGGCAATATTCTGAACAGAAGCAGCCTCTTGCACTGGCCCCATGTGGAATGGACAATATTGGATGCCTGACTCTCTGCCTGGTCACTCCTCCTAGCGATTTGGAGAAACCGGGACTCATGGACTAAATTGAACAACTTGGTCTTAGCAGAATTCCTCTCTCATGAAATTGGACCCCTCCCTGGACCCAATAAGATCAGTGACTCTGGGGGGTGATTGCACTGTCTACCAGGGGGAGCGTGAATACGCTAATGATTCCGTAGTTGCATATTAGTATGCTATATTTGGTGGTGGATATTTCTGGATCAGGGTGTGATACCCTAGGTTTTAAGCGCTCCCCAGAGCCATATGGGACTGTGAATTCTTACTTTTGTATGCTGTAAATAACGGGATTTAAATTCTCGAGTGGGAGGGGCCTATGGTGTATAAAGTTGCTAAGTTGGTCCGTGATATCCCCGTAGTGATACATACACCCCACAAATATAAAGTGAAGAGAAATAGTGGGTGAAATGGCCCCTAAGGTGAACCCCAGAAGATCAGGGGGTAGCTCGCCACAAAAAGATAAGGGGGCTATGGGTAAATTGGATAAAATATGGAAGTCTCCAGCTGTGGGTATAAAAACTAGAACCCAGAAGGATCTCTCCCCTAGTAAAACAGGCTCTAGGTACTCGGTCTTGGCGGTGGAAGAAACTGAGGAAGGGCAGTCTGTGCCCCCTGTGGGAACACAGATGTTGGAGGAGATCTTGGGAGGGGTGAAAAAATCTAATTGTGCAATTGAGGAGATAAATAAACAATTAGGTGTGGTATCTACCGAGGTATCTCTGATAAGACACGATATGACTAAAATGAGAGATAGGATTTCCAGACTGGAGGAAGAAGCCCCTAAAACAGAAAATAGGATTAAGGTTTTGGAGGAGGAGGTTAATGACTTGAAAAAGGAGAGGACATCTGTTAAAGATAAGCTCACTGACCTTGAGGATAGATCCAGACGTTGTAATATAAGGATGGTGGGGTTTCCTGATGGGATGGTGGGGTTTCCTGAGGGGGTGGAGGGGGGGGGGGACTCTGCCATACAGTTTCTTAGTAGGTGGTTGAAGGAGGGGATAGGGGAAGGGCATCTTACTCCAATGTTTGGGATTGAACGAGCTCATCAGTGCCAAGGCGTATTCCCCCTCCGGGGGGTCCCCCTAGGACAATCCTAATTAAGTTATATACCTCCCAGGACAGGGATACTATCCTTAGGAGGGCAAGAGAGATGAGGGACCTACAGTATAATGGACAGAATATTTTTCTATATCCGGATTTCTCTTGGGAGACCCAGAGGAAAAGGGCATCCTTTCGGGAGATAAAAAGGCGGCTAAAGAACGCAGGGGTGCCCTTCTCTCTGCTGTTTCCAACGAGACTCCGGGTTGAGCATAAGGGAAAGGTAACAATATTTGGAACCCCACAAGAAGTCTCAGATTGGATGGATAAATAAGGCATCTAATATAAGGCACTACTGTGGCATTAGGGGTTGGAAGTATTAGTTGAGTAATAATGTTACGTCTCGGGGGGGAGGGGGGAGGGGTTGGGGGGTTCTCTGGGGTGTCACTAGGATAGGAGTGCATAGTAGAAGTACGGTGCATTATGGGGAGAGGGGGGGTGCGGGGGGGGGGGGGAGGATAAGGGAAAGGAGGGAGGGATGGCACGGGATGATCAAAAGAGTGTTTTTTTTTTTTTCTCTCTCTCTCTTCTTCTTCTCTCTTTTCTTTTTTCTCTTAGGCAAATATATCTATGCTTAAATTATTAGCCTGGAACATACGAGGTATGTCAGATAGAATTAAAAAGTGTGCAGTCTTCGATTATATTCGGAGGTGCCTTCCTGCGATCATATGTTTAGTTGAGACCCATAGGTCAAGAGATGAGCAGATACTTCCAAGGAAGTGGGCCAAAGAAGAATACCACTCCAGACTCTCTTCCTACTCCATGGGAGTATCAGTATATGTTCACAGGAGGGTACCATTCGAGACTAAGAATGCAAAGGTAGATAAGTATGGTCGATATGTATTTCTTTATGGAATATGGGAAGATAGGGCAGTCATCTTGGCTTTTGTTTATATTCCTCCATCTTTTAGAGTGGATGTTCTGAGGGACCTCGTGAGCTATAGCGAAAGTAAGACACATTCGGCATTATGGATAGTTGGAGATTTGAACAATGTAATAGACCCTAGTATGGACAGATACAAATTAGGTAGGAATGTAGGGGGGAACGAAACAGCATTGGCGAGATACTGTGGAGAGATGAATTGGGTTGATGGGTGGCGGAAACTAAACCCAGGAGTAAGACAGTACTCATGTTTTAGTACCTCATATAACACCGCTTCCCGAATTGACTTATGCCTGTGTGATAAGAATGCAATGACCTGGACCAGCAGGGTGCAGTATAAAGCTAAAACCCTATCGGACCATTGCCCAGTGGTGGTGGAAATTGGAGGTAAGGTAATGGGTGGGAAAAGGTTGGGCTTTCGGCTCAACCCCCACTGGATTGAATTAGTGGGCGACCAGGACTGGTTTAGACAGGAAATAGAGGCATTCTGGGAGATTAATCATAAGTCCGCAAACCCTCAGGTGGTATGGGATACTATGAAGGCATACTTGAGGGGTCTATATATAGGGCGAATCAATAAAAAAAAAAAAGGAATTCTCACAGGAAGAATCAGTACTGAATAGTAAAGTGGCAACATTAGAAGCAGGGATAGAAGAGGATAGTGGGGGGAACAGCTGTTAGAACTGAAGGCAGCTCAAGAGGAATATAAAGAATATCTACTTAAAAAGGCACAAAATAAACTATTCTTCAGTGGGCAATTTAATTTCTTTGAGAAAGGGAAACCAAATAAGACACTGTCAAGATTACTTAAAAA
The DNA here is from genome assembly GCF_029499605.1 of Hyla sarda. Taxonomy (NCBI): domain Eukaryota; kingdom Metazoa; phylum Chordata; class Amphibia; order Anura; family Hylidae; genus Hyla; species Hyla sarda. Next base: position 59,557 of record NW_026610997.1, read on the forward strand.
TCAAGGCGACGAACGTGGTATTATGGCTCTGAGGAGGGAGGATGACAGCATAACCACAGATAGAGAAGAAATAGCCCAAATGGTTGGCTCTTTTTTCTCCAATCTCTATATAGGCAGCTATATTAATAGGGCGGAGGTAGCGGAATTCTTGAGGGGAATTAATATTCCGAGTTTGACAGAGGATGTCAGGGACTCCCTGGATGACCCAATCTCCCTCCAGGAATTGGAGGAGGCATTGGCATCAATCCAAGGGAATACATCCCCTGGGTCTGACGGCATTCCTTTCTAGATATATAGAATATACTCAATCCTGCTGCTTCCAAAACTGCTGGGTATCATTAATGAATCCTGGAGGGGGGGGGGGGGGTTCTCCCTAAATCTATGTGTGAGGCTAATATTAGACTCATTAGGAAAAAAGATAAGGATCCCTTGGATTTGGGCTCATATCTCCTTGCTTAATACAGATATAAAGATAATAGCGAAAGCACTGGCAAGGAGATTGGATAAAGTAGTGGAGGTAGTGGTGGGCGGTGACCAGGGAGGGTTTAGGTCAGGAAGAACGGTTCATGACAATATCCACCAGGTGTATGAAGCAATCCAGAGTGGATCCCGTGGCCCCCGCTCCATTCTGTCATTGGATGCTACTAAAGCTTTTGACAGGGTGGAGTGGGAATACCTCTGGGAAGTTTTGAAAAGGGTTAGGGTGGGCCCGAGGTTTTTGAGTTATATTCAGCTACTATACACTAACCCCGAGGCGAGTGTGGTGGTAGATGGAACCCCCTCCTACCCATTCAAACTAAGTAGAGGAACAAGGCAGGGCTGCCCCCTCTCACCCTTTTTATTTTTAATTTATATTGAACCCTTAGCGGCTTGGATAAGAGATAATGATGTTTATGAGGGATTTGGAGTAAATGGAGAGAAGAGTAAGATCTTGTTATTTGTAGATGATATCCTCCTTTTTGTAACTAACCCACAAGAAAAAATACATCGTATCATTAAGATGTTCGAGGCATTTGCCCCTCTATCTGGGTTGGACATAAATTGGAGTAAATCTACTATGCTCCCCCTGGATGAAGATATGGGGGAGACGGTGGGAAGACTATCCGTGTTAAAAAAAAATGAATGTCTCCATTATCTGGGAGTAAAAATAGCAGCCACGAATGATAGGTTTGTGATTAACAATATACTGCCCCTTTTGAATAGTTTAGCGAAGAGAGTAGAAGTATGGATTAAAATGCCCTTCTCTATGTCAGAAAGGATGGCGATAATAAAAATGGTGGTCCTCCCACAGATCCTTTTTTTTCTTGCTACCTCGCCAGTGTGGATCGGCAAATGCTGGTTCCGGAAGATAGAAGTGATACTGGGTAGATTGTTATGGGGAAGAAAAAGGGTTCGTCTGAAGTACAGATATTTTATGGCCCCTGGAGATAGGGGGGGATTGGATATGCCCAATTTCTTTGTTTATTACATGGCCGCGCAGTTGGTACGAATCGTGAATTGGAGAAATTTTAGATATCTGGAGAAGATTGTAGTAGATAAGGAGAAAGTGAACATATATGAGGTGTTGGAATGAGATGATTATGAGGAGAGTGGGTCAAATAACACGATGTTATTGTATAAATATAGGAAAGTATGGGAAAGATTAAAGGGAGAATTACATGTAGGAAATAGTTTTGGGTTCACACCCCTATGGGGTAACAATAAATTTAAAGAATTGGTGAAGTGTGAGTCAACTTTTTGGGATAGTAAGGGTATAAAACGACTGGAACAATTATTTGATAAAGGACAACTCTTTTCATTTGAGCACATAAAAAGGGGGTATGATATTAGTGATAACGATTGGCTGTACTATTGGCAAGTTAGTCATGCAGTCCATAACACGATAGATAAGGAGATATATGTAGCACAGAAACACAATTTCATAGAAGCACTAACTCAAATAGAGCACTTTAAAAAAAAAAAGGAATATCAATTTTGTATAAGAAATTAAATAAGATTATTGGAGTAAGGGGGATCGACAGAATTAAAGACAAATGGTCCGGAATAGTGGGTACTGTGTCTGAGGAAGATTGGGACATTATGGCCCAAAATATAAGCAAGGTTTCTCGTAATATGGAACATAAAATTACACAATTGAAGATATTACACAAGACCCACTATTCCGCGCTTCATTTACATAGGATAGGGGTGAGAATCACTTCACAGTGTGTTAAATGTGGTTTGGAAGAGGCGGACTATTTACATAGTTTTTGGTCGTGTGAGAAGATATCTGTTTTCTGGGAATCTGTAATAAAAGAGGTAGAAAGTAAAATCCCTGTGAAGGTACCTCGTACGATAGAGTTTATACTGCTGGGAGCTATTGGTAAGATGGGCAAATTTGATTAGACATACTCTTGGATGTAAACAAGTATGGATTTGGCTTCTATGGCTTTTGCTTTCCTTCCGATTGGTGATGTTGTTTTATCGGATTTGTACAATGTATTTTTGTAATTGTTTAATATTAAAATAAAAAAAATATAAAAAAAAAGTAATGTAATAGACAGACCCCAATTTTTAATATTCAGGGACTCTATAGTGACAGGGACTGTTCCCCAGGACTGGCGCATGGCAAATGTGGTGCCAATATTTAAGAAGGGGTCAAAAGGTGACCCCGGGAATTATAGACCTGTTAGTTTAACCTCGGTAAATTGTTTGAGGGTTTCCTAAGAGATGCTATTTTGGAATATCTTGATAAAAATAAATGTATGACCCTGTATCAGCATGGATTTATGAGGGATTGATCCTGTCAAACTAACCTGATCAGCTTTTATGAGGAGGTGAGCACAAGACTGGACCAGGGGCAATCGCTGGATGTCGTATATCTGGATTTTTCCAAAGCATTTGATACGGTTCCACATAAAAGGTTGGTGCATAAAATGAGAAGGTTTGGGCTGGGTGAGAATGTGCGCAAGTGGGTAAGTAACTGGCTCAATGATAGGAAACAGAGGGTGTTTATTAATGGTACTTATTCTGATTGGGTGACTGTTACTAGTGGGGTACCACAGGGGTCCGTCTTGGGTCCTGTCCTATTTAATATATTCATGAATGACCTTGCAGAGGGGTTGAATAGTAAAGTAGCAATCTTTGCAGATGACACCAAACTCTGTAAAGTGGTAAACACTATAGAGGACAGTGCACTGTTACAAATGGATCTGGATAGGTTGGAGGTTTGGGCTGGGAAGTGGCAGATGAGGTTCAACACTGATAAATGTAAGGTAATGCAAAAATCCGAGCTGGGATTATGTATTAAATGGAAGAACACTTAGGACGACTGACATGGAAAAGGACTTAGGAGCCTTAGGTAACAGTAAACTTAGCTGTAGTGACCAGTGTCGGGCAGCTGCTGCCAAGGCTAATAAAATCATGGGGTACATCAATAGGGGCATAGATGCCGACGACAAGGAAATAATGCTACCGCTGTACAAATCACTAGTCAGTCCTCACATAGAGTACTGTGTACAGTACTGAGCACCAGTGTACAAGAAAGATATAGTGGAGCTGGAGAGGGTTCAAATCCCACTAAGGACAACAATAAATAAAGACATTATTATTATTATTATTATAATAACGTCAGCAGAGAGCACTGTGCTCGTGATGTCATCAGAGAGCATTCCAAAAAGAAAATAATTTCCTCTGTAGTATTCAGCAGCTAATAAGTACAGGAAAGATTACGATTTTTTAATAGAAGTAATTTACAAATCTGTTTAACTTTCCGGAGCCAGTTGATTTAAAAGAAAAAAAAGGTTTTCACCGGAGTACCCCTTTAACCCCTTCATGACCCAGCCCATTTTCACCTTCAGGTCCTGGGCATTTTTTGAAAATCTGACCACTGTCACTTTAAACATTAATAACTCTGGAATGCTTTTACTTATCATTCTGATTCCGAGAACTGCTGTAACAATCAGCCACCCCTGTGCAAATCGCCTCAAATGTACATGGTGCACTCTCCCTTCTGAGCCTTGTTGTGCGCCCCCAGAGCACTTTGCGCCCACATATGGGGTATCTCCATACTCGGGAGAAATTGCATTACAAATTTAGAGGATCTTTTTTCCCCTTTTACCTCTTGTGAAAATGAAAAGTATAGGGCAACACCAGCATGTCAGAGTAAAAAAATTATTTTTTTACACTAACATGCTGGTGTAGACCCCAACTTCACCTTTTCATAAGGGGTTAAAGAAGAAAAAGCCCCCCAAAATTTGTAAGGCAATTTCTCCCGAGTACGGCAATACCCCATATGTGTCCCAAAACTGTTGCCCTGAAATACAACAGGGCTCCAAAGTGAGAGAGCGCCATGCGCATTTGAGGCCTGAATTAGGGATTTGCATAGGGGTGGACATAGGGGTATTCTATGCCAATGATTCCCAAACAGGGTGCCTCCAGCTGTTGCAAAACTCCCAGCATGCCTGGACAGTCAATGGCTGTCCGGCAATACTGGGAGTTATTATTTTGCAACAGCTGGAGGCTCCGTTTTGGAAACAGTAGCGTACCAGACGTTTTTCATTTTTTTGGGGGCTGTGTAGGGATAATGTGTATATGTAGTGTTTTTTACTTTTTATTTTAGGTTAGTGTTAGTGTAGTGTTTTTAGGGTACAGTCACATGGGCAGAGGTTCACAGCAAGTTTGCCGCTGGGAGTTTGAGCTGCAGCGCAAATTTTGCGCCATCTCAAACTTGCAGCACTCACTGTAAACCTCCGCCCATGTGAGTGTACCCTGTACATTCACATTGGGGGGAGGGGGCAAACATCCAGCTGTTGCAAACTCCGAGCATGCCCTTTGGCTGTCCGTGCATGCTGGGAGTTGTAGTTTTGCAACAGCTGGAGGCACACTGGTTTGGAAACACTAAGTTAAGTAATAAACTTTCAAGTGTTTTGCAACCAAACTTAGCGTTTCCAAACCAGTGTGCCTCCAGCTGTTGAAAAACTACAACTCCCAGCATGCATGGTCTGTCAGTGCATGCTGGGAGTTATAGTTTTGCAACAATTGAAACAGCTGGAGGCACTGAGGTAGCAAACGGACAATGTTTCCCAACTAGTGTGCCTCCAGTTGTTGCAAAACTACAACTCCCAGCATGCCCAGACTGCCCAAGCATGCTGGAAGTTGTAGTTCGGCAATATCTGAAGGATCAGATGTTGCCGAACTACAACTTCCAGCATGCTTGGGCAGTCTGGGCATGCTGGGAGTTGTAGTTTTGCAATATCTGGAGGTCCACAGTTTGGAGACCACTGTATAATGGTCTCCAATCTATGCTCTTCCAGATGTTAGAGAACTACAACTCCCAGCATGCCTGAACAGACTGAGCATGCTGGGAGTTGTAGTTTTGCAACATCTGGAACAGCACAGATTGGAGACCATTATACAGTGGTCTCCAAACTGTGGACCTCCAGATGTTACAAAACTACAACTCCCAGCATGCCCAGAAAGCCAAAGGCTGTCTGGGCATGCTGGGAGTTGCCGTTTTGAAACTCCCAGAGGCAGCAGTGAGATCGCTTTACGGCGATCTCACTGCTGCCAATGAAGATGCCGCACTGCTGCCGGAAACTCACCTCCGGGACGCAGCGCCGCCGGGACCGCCTGGAGGACGTCGCTCGCAACGGGACCACTCGGGACACCGCATGGTCGGGTAAGTGATGCCGGGGGATGGGTAAGGGACACTTAGCAGAGCGGTGTGTGTCCCGATCCCCGTGATCGGGACTTACACACCGCGCTGCTAAATATTCTGATAGCGAAACGCTGCTATTAGCTAGTCAGAGTTGACCAGCTGATAGCAGCGATCGCTGGGGGGGGGGGGGTGGGGGATGAAACCCCCCGTGGTCGCATGGTAAGATGGCTGGCTATCAGTGATAGCCACCATCTTACCGGGCGCTGCGGGATGCCGCGAGTAGCGGCAAAAATGTTCATGACGTACCTGTATGTCATGGGTCGGGAACACCTTGCCACCCATGACGTACAGGTATGTCATAGGTCGGGAAGGGGTTAATGGTATAGAGAACTGTGTCTAGTGCATTAACTCTGATTTTTTGCCCATTGAAACCAGTAGGCCCATTGTGGTCTATGGGGAAAGCTGCTGAGTTGCCCATAGCAACCAATCAGATCGCTTCTTTCATTTTTGAAAAAGTCTCTGAAAAATGAAGGAAGTAATCTGATTGGTTGCTATGGGCAACTCAGAAACTTTTCCAGGAAAATATGCTGAGTTGCCCATAGCAACCAATCAGATCGCTTCTTTCATTTTGCAAAGGCATTGTGAAAAATGAAAGAAGCAATCTGGTTGCTATGGGCAACTGCACAACTCTTCCTCTACACTGGTCTTAATGAATCTCCCCCATAGAGGGAGATTTATCAAAACCTGCCCAGAGGAAAAGTTTCTGAGTTGCCCATAGCAACCAATCAGATCGCTTCTTTCATTTTTGAAAAAGCCTCTGAAAAATGAAGGATATTTTTGAGATTTTGGAAGCTGGGATACTCACTACACCCATGCATATCTAGATAATTAAGTATGGGGGGAACTTAAATTTATTTTTTAAATCACATGGAGTTTTGACTTTACTTCATTATGGTCGAATAAAGCACTTAAAGAGTTCCTTAAAATTAAAGATTCACTCTTTTGGATGAAAAGGGGCTTATTTATGTAAATCAATTATACGCTTTAGGTCAAATAAAGTCGTTTGAAGAGATAGCCCATAAGTGTGTGGGGGGAAGACAATCACAAACATTGTTTTTTACAAATAAGTAACACAGATCATAAACCAATAAAAGGAGAGATTGGAGATTTCAGGGATTCTATATATAAGAAAAGTTTAATTAGACTATTTCCTTATGCAAAGTTGCTGTCTGGGCATGCTGGGAGTTGTGGTTCTGCAGCGGTTGGGGGTTCACAGCTTGAAGACCACTGCTATAGAGGGTGCAAATGTATCTGAGCCCTGGAACTCAAATAATGTGAAATATGAGATGATCAAAATGGAGCCCCTGCACTAATTACTTGGGTTCTGAGGTCTGTAAGGTCCATAGTAAAAACATCAGGTTCTGTCTATAGCAGATACTAAATCATGGCAGCTCAAAGAAACAAGCAGTCATTCTGACATGTCACATGTGATGTCATAGACAGCTGGAGGCCTGACATCCCACTGACAGCCGCCCGAGCCTTCAGTCTGTTCCAGTGCGATTAGTGAGAATAGTGAGATTAGCGTCTTCTTTTTCTACTTGTCTGAAATGGAGCTAAAAGGACTGGGGTTCGTCCCCCTCCTGTTGGCGTTTTGGTGTGCGGCCTGGCTTGCCACCAGCTACATCATGACGGTCGTCCTCGGCCATGCAGCCTCGCCACTGATGAGCATCAGGTAAGATAAACAAGCAAATGATTCTTATTTCATGGGTTGGGAGTGAGGAAATATCCATAATAACATTGGTTTCTTTTCCTTCACAGTGACGTGGGAAATGTCTTTCCCGAAAGCATATTATTCAGAATTGGATTTATAGGGACGTCCATTGGCACTTTGGTACTAACCTTTCTTATTTATAAGTATATGGTTATGCATACTGAAGAGTTCAGGGGTCATCAGGTCCTGATCCAGAGGATCCTGCTGGCCATTGTGTGGGCCTCCTGTTTTTCCACAGCTGTTATGCATGTATTGTCCCCCGAAGAATATCCCAGGATACACTTTGTCAGCACGATAATTTCCATTACATGTGAAGCCTTATACTACCTTGGGCAGTCCATCCAGATGTATAAATTACCAGGAGCAAAAAAAGTCATCCACCATAGTAGATGCACCTGCTGTGGCCTGACTTTTGTCTGTGTAGTTTTCTATTTTGGATATGAAACATTAAAGGAATTATTCCATAATGATGAAGACTGGGACGAGATCCGTGAAATCCCCATCATAATCATCGAGTGGGTGATGCTTCTACTGATCCTGATAAACATCGTGACCTATTATTCCACCATGCAGAGGTTATTGTTGACCGTCTCCAGAAACAGCTGCACACTCTCTCTTAGAGTAAAAATTGATGACTTCGGGGTGTAGACCACCACGGGGGCCATCAAGTGGACTTCTGGGAGAGATACTGCACAGGACACGGAAAACATCTAAAGAAGAATAACTGGGGGACTACATATGGTGCCAGTAATCATGACACAATAATATGAGCTGGTGATATTACCTATACAAAAAAAAAATAAAAAAAAATTATAAAAAAATATTGGTGTGTGAAGTGTAATACCTAGTTAGAAAAACAGAATCAAATTCATCATTATAACCCCCCTCTGCATTACCCTGTTTATTATTTTTCAAGCAAGCACTTTGTTCTAATTCGTCCACTCTCTGGCGTGCTCCTTGTATAAGGGGTTTGGGATACCCTTTTTGTTTAAAACCATCCTCCAGGTTCTCTAGTTGTTGTAGGTATTTTTGTGTGGAAGAACAATTCCTTCGGATTCTTTTCATTTGACCGAATGGAATGTTCTTCTTCCATTATTTAAGATGGCAACTGTTAAAGTCGAGGTATCTGTTTGCATTCACCTCCTTAAAATAGTTGGCAGTATGCGAACAGCCATCCTGAATATAGATATTTAAATCCAGGAACTCACATTTTTTGGGGGACTGATGCAGCGCTGCCTTTGGCAATTTCTGGCTCTGCTATAGCGCTTTTTTTGAGGGGGCGTGTCGGCTGCCCCTTCATCTGGCGGTCAACCTGCGCCGCCGGGACGCAGCGCCGCCGGGACCGCCTGGAGGACGTCGCTCGCAACGGGACCACTCGGGACACCGCATGGTCGGGTAAGTGATGCCGGGGGATGGGTAAGGGACACTTAGCAGAGCGGTGTGTGTCCCGATCCCCGTGATCGGGACTTACACACCGCGCTGCTAAATATTCTGATAGCGAAACGCTGCTATTAGCTAGTCAGAGTTGACCAGCTGATAGCAGCGATCGCTGGGGGGGGGGGGGGGGGGGGATGAAACCCCCCGTGGTCGCATGGTAAGATGGCTGGCTATCAGTGATAGCCACCATCTTACCGGGCGCTGCGGGATGCCGCGAGTAGCGGCAAAAATGTTCATGACGTACCTGTATGTCATGGGTCGGGAACACCTTGCCACCCATGACGTACAGGTATGTCATAGGTCGGGAAGGGGTTAATGGTATAGAGAACTGTGTCTAGTGCATTAACTCTGATTTTTTGCCCATTGAAACCAGTAGGCCCATTGTGGTCTATGGGGAAAGCTGCTGAGTTGCCCATAGCAACCAATCAGATCGCTTCTTTCATTTTTGAAAAAGTCTCTGAAAAATGAAGGAAGTAATCTGATTGGTTGCTATGGGCAACTCAGAAACTTTTCCAGGAAAATATGCTGAGTTGCCCATAGCAACCAATCAGATCGCTTCTTTCATTTTGCAAAGGCATTGTGAAAAATGAAAGAAGCAATCTGGTTGCTATGGGCAACTGCACAACTCTTCCTCTACACTGGTCTTAATGAATCTCCCCCATAGAGGGAGATTTATCAAAACCTGCCCAGAGGAAAAGTTTCTGAGTTGCCCATAGCAACCAATCAGATCGCTTCTTTCATTTTTGAAAAAGCCTCTGAAAAATGAAGGATATTTTTGAGATTTTGGAAGCTGGGATACTCACTACACCCATGCATATCTAGATAATTAAGTATGGGGGGAACTTAAATTTATTTTTTAAATCACATGGAGTTTTGACTTTACTTCATTATGGTCGAATAAAGCACTTAAAGAGTTCCTTAAAATTAAAGATTCACTCTTTTGGATGAAAAGGGGCTTATTTATGTAAATCAATTATACGCTTTAGGTCAAATAAAGTCGTTTGAAGAGATAGCCCATAAGTGTGTGGGGGGAAGACAATCACAAACATTGTTTTTTACAAATAAGTAACACAGATCATAAAGCAATAAAAGGAGAGATTGGAGATTTCAGGGATTCTATATATAAGAAAAGTTTAATTAGACTATTTCCTTATGCAAAGTTGCTGTCTGGGCATGCTGGGAGTTGTGGTTCTGCAGCGGTTGGGGGTTCACAGCTTGAAGACCACTGCTATAGAGGGTGCAAATGTATCTGAGCCCTGGAACTCAAATAATGTGAAATATGAGATGATCAAAATGGAGCCCCTGCACTAATTACTTGGGTTCTGAGGTCTGTAAGGTCCATAGTAAAAACATCAGGTTCTGTCTATAGCAGATACTAAATCATGGCAGCTCAAAGAAACAAGCAGTCATTCTGACATGTCACATGTGATGTCATAGACAGCTGGAGGCCTGACATCCCACTGACAGCCGCCCGAGCCTTCAGTCTGTTCCAGTGCGATTAGTGAGAATAGTGAGATTAGCGTCTTCTTTTTCTACTTGTCTGAAATGGAGCTAAAAGGACTGGGGTTCGTCCCCCTCCTGTTGGCGTTTTGGTGTGCGGCCTGGCTTGCCACCAGCTACATCATGACGGTCGTCCTCGGCCATGCAGCCTCGCCACTGATGAGCATCAGGTAAGATAAACAAGCAAATGATTCTTATTTCATGGGTTGGGAGTGAGGAAATATCCATAATAACATTGGTTTCTTTTCCTTCACAGTGACGTGGGAAATGTCTTTCCCGAAAGCATATTATTCAGAATTGGATTTATAGGGACGTCCATTGGCACTTTGGTACTAACCTTTCTTATTTATAAGTATATGGTTATGCATACTGAAGAGTTCAGGGGTCATCAGGTCCTGATCCAGAGGATCCTGCTGGCCATTGTGTGGGCCTCCTGTTTTTCCACAGCTGTTATGCATGTATTGTCCCCCGAAGAATATCCCAGGATACACTTTGTCAGCACGATAATTTCCATTACATGTGAAGCCTTATACTACCTTGGGCAGTCCATCCAGATGGATAAATTACCAGGAGCAAAAAAAGTCATCCACCATAGTAGATGCACCTGCTGTGGCCTGACTTTTGTCTGTGTAGTTTTCTATTTTGGATATGAAACATTAAAGGAATTATTCCATAATGATGAAGACTGGGACGAGATCCGTGAAATCCCCATCATAATCATCGAGTGGGTGATGCTTCTACTGATCCTGATAAACATCGTGACCTATTATTCCACCATGCAGAGGTTATTGTTGACCGTCTCCAGAAACAGCTGCACACTCTCTCTTAGAGTAAAAATTGATGACTTCGGGGTGTAGACCACCACGGGGGCCATCAAGTGGACTTCTGGGAGAGATACTGCACAGGACACGGAAAACATCTAAAGAAGAATAACTGGGGGACTACATATGGTGCCAGTAATCATGACACAATAATATGAGCTGGTGATATTACCTATACAAAAAAAAAATAAAAAAAAATTATAAAAAAATATTGGTGTGTGAAGTGTAATACCTAGTTAGAAAAACAGAATCAAATTCATCATTATAACCCCCCTCTGCATTACCCTGTTTATTATTTTTCAAGCAAGCACTTTGTTCTAATTCGTCCACTCTCTGGCGTGCTCCTTGTATAAGGGGTTTGGGATACCCTTTTTGTTTAAAACGATCCTCCAGGTTCTCTAGTTGTTGTAGGTATTTTTGTGTGGAAGAACAATTCCTTCGGATTCTTTTCATTTGACCGAATGGAATGTTCTTCTTCCATTATTTAAGATGGCAACTGTTAAAGTCGAGGTATCTGTTTGCATTCACCTCCTTAAAATAGTTGGCAGTATGCGAACAGCCATCCTGAATATAGATATTTAAATCCAGGAACTCACATTTTTTGGGGGACTGATGCAGCGCTGCCTTTGGCAATTTCTGGCTCTGCTATAGCGCTTTTTTTGAGGGGGCGTGTCGGCTGCCCCTTCATCTGGCGGTCAACCTGCGCCGCCGGGACGCAGCGCCGCCGGGACCGCCTGGAGGACGTCGCTCGCAACGGGACCACTCGGGACACCGCATGGTCGGGTAAGTGATGCCGGGGGATGGGTAAGGGACACTTAGCAGAGCGGTGTGTGTCCCGATCCCCGTGATCGGGACTTACACACCGCGCTGCTAAATATTCTGATAGCGAAACGCTGCTATTAGCTAGTCAGAGTTGACCAGCTGATAGCAGCGATCGCTGGGGGGGGGGGGTGGGGGATGAAACCCCCCGTGGTCGCATGGTAAGATGGCTGGCTATCAGTGATAGCCACCATCTTACCGGGCGCTGCGGGATGCCTGGAGTAGCGGCAAAAATGTTCATGACGTACCTGTATGTCATGGGTCGGGAACACCTTGCCACCCATGACGTACAGGTATGTCATAGGTCGGGAAGGGGTTAATGGTATAGAGAACTGTGTCTAGTGCATTAACTCTGATTTTTTGCCCATTGAAACCAGTAGGCCCATTGTGGTCTATGGGGAAAGCTGCTGAGTTGCCCATAGCAACCAATCAGATCGCTTCTTTCATTTTTGAAAAAGTCTCTGAAAAATGAAGGAAGTAATCTGATTGGTTGCTATGGGCAACTCAGAAACTTTTCCAGGAAAATATGCTGAGTTGCCCATAGCAACCAATCAGATCGCTTCTTTCATTTTGCAAAGGCATTGTGAAAAATGAAAGAAGCAATCTGGTTGCTATGGGCAACTGCACAACTCTTCCTCTACACTGGTCTTAATGAATCTCCCCCATAGAGGGAGATTTATCAAAACCTGCCCAGAGGAAAAGTTTCTGAGTTGCCCATAGCAACCAATCAGATCGCTTCTTTCATTTTTGAAAAAGCCTCTGAAAAATGAAGGATATTTTTGAGATTTTGGAAGCTGGGATACTCACTACACCCATGCATATCTAGATAATTAAGTATGGGGGGAACTTAAATTTATTTTTTAAATCACATGGAGTTTTGACTTTACTTCATTATGGTCGAATAAAGCACTTAAAGAGTTCCTTAAAATTAAAGATTCACTCTTTTGGATGAAAAGGGGCTTATTTATGTAAATCAATTATACGCTTTAGGTCAAATAAAGTCGTTTGAAGAGATAGCCCATAAGTGTGTGGGGGGAAGACAATCACAAACATTGTTTTTTACAAATAAGTAACACAGATCATAAAGCAATAAAAGGAGAGATTGGAGATTTCAGGGATTCTATATATAAGAAAAGTTTAATTAGACTATTTCCTTATGCAAAGTTGCTGTCTGGGCATGCTGGGAGTTGTGGTTCTGCAGCGGTTGGGGGTTCACAGCTTGAAGACCACTGCTATAGAGGGTGCAAATGTATCTGAGCCCTGGAACTCAAATAATGTGAAATATGAGATGATCAAAATGGAGCCCCTGCACTAATTACTTGGGTTCTGAGGTCTGTAAGGTCCATAGTAAAAACATCAGGTTCTGTCTATAGCAGATACTAAATCATGGCAGCTCAAAGAAACAAGCAGTCATTCTGACATGTCACATGTGATGTCATAGACAGCTGGAGGCCTGACATCCCACTGACAGCCGCCCGAGCCTTCAGTCTGTTCCAGTGCGATTAGTGAGAATAGTGAGATTAGCGTCTTCTTTTTCTACTTGTCTGAAATGGAGCTAAAAGGACTGGGGTTCGTCCCCCTCCTGTTGGCGTTTTGGTGTGCGGCCTGGCTTGCCACCAGCTACATCATGACGGTCGTCCTCGGCCATGCAGCCTCGCCACTGATGAGCATCAGGTAAGATAAACAAGCAAATGATTCTTATTTCATGGGTTGGGAGTGAGGAAATATCCATAATAACATTGGTTTCTTTTCCTTCACAGTGACGTGGGAAATGTCTTTCCCGAAAGCATATTATTCAGAATTGGATTTATAGGGACGTCCATTGGCACTTTGGTACTAACCTTTCTTATTTATAAGTATATGGTTATGCATACTGAAGAGTTCAGGGGTCATCAGGTCCTGATCCAGAGGATCCTGCTGGCCATTGTGTGGGCCTCCTGTTTTTCCACAGCTGTTATGCATGTATTGTCCCCCGAAGAATATCCCAGGATACACTTTGTCAGCACGATAATTTCCATTACATGTGAAGCCTTATACTACCTTGGGCAGTCCATCCAGATGTATAAATTACCAGGAGCAAAAAAAGTCATCCACCATAGTAGATGCACCTGCTGTGGCCTGACTTTTGTCTGTGCAGTTTTCTATTTTGGATATGAAACATTAAAGGAATTATTCCATAATGATGAAGACTGGGACGAGATCCGTGAAATCCCCATCATAATCATCGAGTGGGTGATGCTTCTACTGATCCTGATAAACATCGTGACCTATTATTCCACCATGCAGAGGTTATTGTTGACCGTCTCCAGAAACAGCTGCACACTCTCTCTTAGAGTAAAAATTGATGACTTCGGGGTGTAGACCACCACGGGGGCCATCAAGTGGACTTCTGGGAGAGATACTGCACAGGACACGGAAAACATCTAAAGAAGAATAACTGGGGGACTACATATGGTGCCAGTAATCATGACACAATAATATGAGCTGGTGATATTACCTATACAAAAAAAAAATAAAAAAAAATTATAAAAAAATATTGGTGTGTGAAGTGTAATACCTAGTTAGAAAAACAGAATCAAATTCATCATTATAACCCCCCTCTGCATTACCCTGTTTATTATTTTTCAAGCAAGCACTTTGTTCTAATTCGTCCACTCTCTGGCGTGCTCCTTGTATAAGGGGTTTGGGATACCCTTTTTGTTTAAAACGATCCTCCAGGTTCTCTAGTTGTTGTAGGTATTTTTGTGTGGAAGAACAATTCCTTCGGATTCTTTTCATTTGACCGAATGGAATGTTCTTCTTCCATTATTTAAGATGGCAACTGTTAAAGTCGAGGTATCTGTTTGCATTCACCTCCTTAAAATAGTTGGCAGTATGCGAACAGCCATCCTGAATATAGATATTTAAATCCAGGAACTCACATTTTTTGGGGGACTGATGCAGCGCTGCCTTTGGCAATTTCTGGCTCTGCTATAGCGCTTTTTTTGAGGGGGCGTGTCGGCTGCCCCTTCATCTGGCGGTCAACCTGCGCCGCCGGGACGCAGCGCCGCCGGGACCGCCTGGAGGACGTCGCTCGCAACGGGACCACTCGGGACACCGCATGGTCGGGTAAGTGATGCCGGGGGATGGGTAAGGGACACTTAGCAGAGCGGTGTGTGTCCCGATCCCCGTGATCGGGACTTACACACCGCGCTGCTAAATATTCTGATAGCGAAACGCTGCTATTAGCTAGTCAGAGTTGACCAGCTGATAGCAGCGATCGCTGGGGGGGGGGGGTGGGGGATGAAACCCCCCGTGGTCGCATGGTAAGATGGCTGGCTATCAGTGATAGCCACCATCTTACCGGGCGCTGCGGGATGCCGCGAGTAGCGGCAAAAATGTTCATGACGTACCTGTATGTCATGGGTCGGGAACACCTTGCCACCCATGACGTACAGGTATGTCATAGGTCGGGAAGGGGTTAATGGTATAGAGAACTGTGTCTAGTGCATTAACTCTGATTTTTTGCCCATTGAAACCAGTAGGCCCATTGTGGTCTATGGGGAAAGCTGCTGAGTTGCCCATAGCAACCAATCAGATCGCTTCTTTCATTTTTGAAAAAGTCTCTGAAAAATGAAGGAAGTAATCTGATTGGTTGCTATGGGCAACTCAGAAACTTTTCCAGGAAAATATGCTGAGTTGCCCATAGCAACCAATCAGATCGCTTCTTTCATTTTGCAAAGGCATTGTGAAAAATGAAAGAAGCAATCTGGTTGCTATGGGCAACTGCACAACTCTTCCTCTACACTGGTCTTAATGAATCTCCCCCATAGAGGGAGATTTATCAAAACCTGCCCAGAGGAAAAGTTTCTGAGTTGCCCATAGCAACCAATCAGATCGCTTCTTTCATTTTTGAAAAAGCCTCTGAAAAATGAAGGATATTTTTGAGATTTTGGAAGCTGGGATACTCACTACACCCATGCATATCTAGATAATTAAGTATGGGGGGAACTTAAATTTATTTTTTAAATCACATGGAGTTTTGACTTTACTTCATTATGGTCGAATAAAGCACTTAAAGAGTTCCTTAAAATTAAAGATTCACTCTTTTGGATGAAAAGGGGCTTATTTATGTAAATCAATTATACGCTTTAGGTCAAATAAAGTCGTTTGAAGAGATAGCCCATAAGTGTGTGGGGGGAAGACAATCACAAACATTGTTTTTTACAAATAAGTAACACAGATCATAAAGCAATAAAAGGAGAGATTGGAGATTTCAGGGATTCTATATATAAGAAAAGTTTAATTAGACTATTTCCTTATGCAAAGTTGCTGTCTGGGCATGCTGGGAGTTGTGGTTCTGCAGCGGTTGGGGGTTCACAGCTTGAAGACCACTGCTATAGAGGGTGCAAATGTATCTGAGCCCTGGAACTCAAATAATGTGAAATATGAGATGATCAAAATGGAGCCCCTGCACTAATTACTTGGGTTCTGAGGTCTGTAAGGTCCATAGTAAAAACATCAGGTTCTGTCTATAGCAGATACTAAATCATGGCAGCTCAAAGAAACAAGCAGTCATTCTGACATGTCACATGTGATGTCATAGACAGCTGGAGGCCTGACATCCCACTGACAGCCGCCCGAGCCTTCAGTCTGTTCCAGTGCGATTAGTGAGAATAGTGAGATTAGCGTCTTCTTTTTCTACTTGTCTGAAATGGAGCTAAAAGGACTGGGGTTCGTCCCCCTCCTGTTGGCGTTTTGGTGTGCGGCCTGGCTTGCCACCAGCTACATCATGACGGTCGTCCTCGGCCATGCAGCCTCGCCACTGATGAGCATCAGGTAAGATAAACAAGCAAATGATTCTTATTTCATGGGTTGGGAGTGAGGAAATATCCATAATAACATTGGTTTCTTTTCCTTCACAGTGACGTGGGAAATGTCTTTCCCGAAAGCATATTATTCAGAATTGGATTTATAGGGACGTCCATTGGCACTTTGGTACTAACCTTTCTTATTTATAAGTATATGGTTATGCATACTGAAGAGTTCAGGGGTCATCAGGTCCTGATCCAGAGGATCCTGCTGGCCATTGTGTGGGCCTCCTGTTTTTCCACAGCTGTTATGCATGTATTGTCCCCCGAAGAATATCCCAGGATACACTTTGTCAGCACGATAATTTCCATTACATGTGAAGCCTTATACTACCTTGGGCAGTCCATCCAGATGTATAAATTACCAGGAGCAAAAAAAGTCATCCACCATAGTAGATGCACCTGCTGTGGCCTGACTTTTGTCTGTGTAGTTTTCTATTTTGGATATGAAACATTAAAGGAATTATTCCATAATGATGAAGACTGGGACGAGATCCGTGAAATCCCCATCATAATCATCGAGTGGGTGATGCTTCTACTGATCCTGATAAACATCGTGACCTATTATTCCACCATGCAGAGGTTATTGTTGACCGTCTCCAGAAACAGCTGCACACTCTCTCTTAGAGTAAAAATTGATGACTTCGGGGTGTAGACCACCACGGGGGCCATCAAGTGGACTTCTGGGAGAGATACTGCACAGGACACGGAAAACATCTAAAGAAGAATAACTGGGGGACTACATATGGTGCCAGTAATCATGACACAATAATATGAGCTGGTGATATTACCTATACAAAAAAAAAATAAAAAAAAATTATAAAAAAATATTGGTGTGTGAAGTGTAATACCTAGTTAGAAAAACAGAATCAAATTCATCATTATAACCCCCCTCTGCATTACCCTGTTTATTATTTTTCAAGCAAGCACTTTGTTCTAATTCGTCCACTCTCTGGCGTGCTCCTTGTATAAGGGGTTTGGGATACCCTTTTTGTTTAAAACCATCCTCCAGGTTCTCTAGTTGTTGTAGGTATTTTTGTGTGGAAGAACAATTCCTTCGGATTCTTTTCATTTGACCGAATGGAATGTTCTTCTTCCATTATTTAAGATGGCAACTGTTAAAGTCGAGGTATCTGTTTGCATTCACCTCCTTAAAATAGTTGGCAGTATGCGAACAGCCATCCTGAATATAGATATTTAAATCCAGGAACTCACATTTTTTGGGGGACTGATGCAGCGCTGCCTTTGGCAATTTCTGGCTCTGCTATAGCGCTTTTTTTGAGGGGGCGTGTCGGCTGCCCCTTCATCTGGCGGTCAACCTGCGCCGCCGGGACGCAGCGCCGCCGGGACCGCCTGGAGGACGTCGCTCGCAACGGGACCACTCGGGACACCGCATGGTCGGGTAAGTGATGCCGGGGGATGGGTAAGGGACACTTAGCAGAGCGGTGTGTGTCCCGATCCCCGTGATCGGGACTTACACACCGCGCTGCTAAATATTCTGATAGCGAAACGCTGCTATTAGCTAGTCAGAGTTGACCAGCTGATAGCAGCGATCGCTGGGGGGGGGGGGTGGGGGATGAAACCCCCCGTGGTCGCATGGTAAGATGGCTGGCTATCAGTGATAGCCACCATCTTACCGGGCGCTGCGGGATGCCGCGAGTAGCGGCAAAAATGTTCATGACGTACCTGTATGTCATGGGTCGGGAACACCTTGCCACCCATGACGTACAGGTATGTCATAGGTCGGGAAGGGGTTAATGGTATAGAGAACTGTGTCTAGTGCATTAACTCTGATTTTTTGCCCATTGAAACCAGTAGGCCCATTGTGGTCTATGGGGAAAGCTGCTGAGTTGCCCATAGCAACCAATCAGATCGCTTCTTTCATTTTTGAAAAAGTCTCTGAAAAATGAAGGAAGTAATCTGATTGGTTGCTATGGGCAACTCAGAAACTTTTCCAGGAAAATATGCTGAGTTGCCCATAGCAACCAATCAGATCGCTTCTTTCATTTTGCAAAGGCATTGTGAAAAATGAAAGAAGCAATCTGGTTGCTATGGGCAACTGCACAACTCTTCCTCTACACTGGTCTTAATGAATCTCCCCCATAGAGGGAGATTTATCAAAACCTGCCCAGAGGAAAAGTTTCTGAGTTGCCCATAGCAACCAATCAGATCGCTTCTTTCATTTTTGAAAAAGCCTCTGAAAAATGAAGGATATTTTTGAGATTTTGGAAGCTGGGATACTCACTACACCCATGCATATCTAGATAATTAAGTATGGGGGGAACTTAAATTTATTTTTTAAATCACATGGAGTTTTGACTTTACTTCATTATGGTCGAATAAAGCACTTAAAGAGTTCCTTAAAATTAAAGATTCACTCTTTTGGATGAAAAGGGGCTTATTTATGTAAATCAATTATACGCTTTAGGTCAAATAAAGTCGTTTGAAGAGATAGCCCATAAGTGTGTGGGGGGAAGACAATCACAAACATTGTTTTTTACAAATAAGTAACACAGATCATAAAGCAATAAAAGGAGAGATTGGAGATTTCAGGGATTCTATATATAAGAAAAGTTTAATTAGACTATTTCCTTATGCAAAGTTGCTGTCTGGGCATGCTGGGAGTTGTGGTTCTGCAGCGGTTGGGGGTTCACAGCTTGAAGACCACTGCTATAGAGGGTGCAAATGTATCTGAGCCCTGGAACTCAAATAATGTGAAATATGAGATGATCAAAATGGAGCCCCTGCACTAATTACTTGGGTTCTGAGGTCTGTAAGGTCCATAGTAAAAACATCAGGTTCTGTCTATAGCAGATACTAAATCATGGCAGCTCAAAGAAACAAGCAGTCATTCTGACATGTCACATGTGATGTCATAGACAGCTGGAGGCCTGACATCCCACTGACAGCCGCCCGAGCCTTCAGTCTGTTCCAGTGCGATTAGTGAGAATAGTGAGATTAGCGTCTTCTTTTTCTACTTGTCTGAAATGGAGCTAAAAGGACTGGGGTTCGTCCCCCTCCTGTTGGCGTTTTGGTGTGCGGCCTGGCTTGCCACCAGCTACATCATGACGGTCGTCCTCGGCCATGCAGCCTCGCCACTGATGAGCATCAGGTAAGATAAACAAGCAAATGATTCTTATTTCATGGGTTGGGAGTGAGGAAATATCCATAATAACATTGGTTTCTTTTCCTTCACAGTGACGTGGGAAATGTCTTTCCCGAAAGCATATTATTCAGAATTGGATTTATAGGGACGTCCATTGGCACTTTGGTACTAACCTTTCTTATTTATAAGTATATGGTTATGCATACTGAAGAGTTCAGGGGTCATCAGGTCCTGATCCAGAGGATCCTGCTGGCCATTGTGTGGGCCTCCTGTTTTTCCACAGCTGTTATGCATGTATTGTCCCCCGAAGAATATCCCAGGATACACTTTGTCAGCACGATAATTTCCATTACATGTGAAGCCTTATACTACCTTGGGCAGTCCATCCAGATGTATAAATTACCAGGAGCAAAAAAAGTCATCCACCATAGTAGATGCACCTGCTGTGGCCTGACTTTTGTCTGTGTAGTTTTCTATTTTGGATATGAAACATTAAAGGAATTATTCCATAATGATGAAGACTGGGACGAGATCCGTGAAATCCCCATCATAATCATCGAGTGGGTGATGCTTCTACTGATCCTGATAAACATCGTGACCTATTATTCCACCATGCAGAGGTTATTGTTGACCGTCTCCAGAAACAGCTGCACACTCTCTCTTAGAGTAAAAATTGATGACTTCGGGGTGTAGACCACCACGGGGGCCATCAAGTGGACTTCTGGGAGAGATACTGCACAGGACACGGAAAACATCTAAAGAAGAATAACTGGGGGACTACATATGGTGCCAGTAATCATGACACAATAATATGAGCTGGTGATATTACCTATACAAAAAAAAAATAAAAAAAAATTATAAAAAAATATTGGTGTGTGAAGTGTAATACCTAGTTAGAAAAACAGAATCAAATTCATCATTATAACCCCCCTCTGCATTACCCTGTTTATTATTTTTCAAGCAAGCACTTTGTTCTAATTCGTCCACTCTCTGGCGTGCTCCTTGTATAAGGGGTTTGGGATACCCTTTTTGTTTAAAACGATCCTCCAGGTTCTCTAGTTGTTGTAGGTATTTTTGTGTGGAAGAACAATTCCTTCGGATTCTTTTCATTTGACCGAATGGAATGTTCTTCTTCCATTATTTAAGATGGCAACTGTTAAAGTCGAGGTATCTGTTTGCATTCACCTCCTTAAAATAGTTGGCAGTATGCGAACAGCCATCCTGAATATAGATATTTAAATCCAGGAACTCACATTTTTTGGGGGACTGATGCAGCGCTGCCTTTGGCAATTTCTGGCTCTGCTATAGCGCTTTTTTTGAGGGGGCGTGTCGGCTGCCCCTTCATCTGGCGGTCAACCTGCGCTATCTGGCCAGCGAGCCAGGGCCCCGTACAGGAGATCACGGGGCCCCCCAGCGGTCGGACCCCCGCAATCTGAAACTTATCCCCTATCCTTGGGACAGGGCCGGACTGGGGATGAAATCCAGCCCTGGAAGTTACTGTATACCAGCCCCACAGCATTGTGTCATTGTGCCGGCAAACAGCCACCGAGCACAGGCGTATCACTTTGCGTGGCTATACATATATATATATATATCACAGAAGGAATACACCAGTACTTTGCCAAATTTTTCAATAAAGTGGTGTCAGCGACCAAGACCTGATCATAGTCCACCACAAATTCAAAAAGTAAAATGGCACAACACTCCCTTATAATCAGGGCCGGTTTTAGGCTTAGCATGGCCTTAGGCAAAATCAAAAGTGGGGCCCCAAAAGTCATAGTAGTGCACTAACTAGATTTGAACAATTTTGGTCACTTCAAATACTATAAAAAAAATATCTAAAAAGCTATTGAAAAGTCCCATCAAAACAAAAATGGTACCGATAAAAACTACAAATCACAGCGCAAAAAATGACCCTCACATCCCCATATACAGAAAAATAAGAGTTATAGGGATCAAAATAGTACAATTTTATATTTTTGTATAGTTCCCCCCACATTAGGTAAAGAGTATAGCTCCCCCACATTAGGTGTGCAGTATAGTTCCCCCACATTAGGTGCAGTATAGTTCCCCCACATTAGGTGCAGTATAGTCCCCCTCATTAGGTGCAGTATAGTTCTCCCCACATTAGGTGCAGTATAGTTCCCCCACTTCAGGTGCAGTATAGTTCTCCCCACATTAGGTGCAGTATAGTTCCCCCACATTAGGTGCAGTATAGTCCCCCACATTAGGTGCAGTATAGTCCCCCACATTAGGTGCAGTATAGTCCCCCACATTAGGTGCAGTATAGTCCCCCACATAAGGTGCAGTATAGTTCCCCCACTTCAGGTGCTGTATAGTTCCCCCACTTTAGGTGCAGTATAGTTCTAACCACATTAGGTACAGTATAGTTCCCCCACATTAGGTGCAGTATAGTCCGCCACATTAGGTGCAGTATAGTTCTCCCCACATTAGGTGCAGTATAGTTCTCCCCACATTAGGTGCAGTATAGTTCTCCCCACATTAGGTGCAGTATAGTTCCCCCACATTAGGTGCAGTATAGTTCTCCCCACATTAGGTGCAGTATAGCTCTCCACATTAGGTGCAGTATAGTTCCCCACATTAAGTGCAGTATAGTTCCCCACATTAGGTGCAGTATAGTTCTCCCCACATTAGGTGCAGTATAGTTCCCCCACTTCACGTGCAGTATAGTTCTCCCCACATTAGATACAGTATAGTTCCCCCACATTAGGTGCAGTATAGTTCTCCCCACATTAGGTGCAGTATAGTTCTCCCCACATTAGGTGCAGTATAGTTCTCCCCACATTAGGTGCAGTATAGTTCTCCCCACATTAGGTGCAGTATAGTTCTCCCCACATTAGGTGCAGTATAGTTCTCCCCACATTAGGTGCAGTATAGTTCTCCCCACATTAGGTGCAGTATAGTTCTCCCCACACTAGGTGCAGTATAGCTCTCCACATTAGGTGCAGTATAGCTCTCCACATTAGGTGCAGTACAGTTCCCTGCACATTAGGTGCAGTATAGCTCTCCACATTAGGCTGGCATTATAGTTCCCCCACATTAGGTGCAGTATATAATCCCCCCCCCCTCATTAGGTGCAGTATAGTTCCCGCACATTAGATGCAGTATAGTTCACCACATTAGGTACAGTATAGCTCTCCACATTAGGTGCAGTACAGTTCCCTCCACATTAGGTGCAGTATAGCTCCCCACATTAGGTTGGCAGTATA
Source organism: Hyla sarda (assembly GCF_029499605.1). Taxonomy (NCBI): domain Eukaryota; kingdom Metazoa; phylum Chordata; class Amphibia; order Anura; family Hylidae; genus Hyla; species Hyla sarda. The sequence goes on from NW_026610997.1 coordinate 82,729, forward strand.
GTTCCCCCACATTAGGTGCAGTATATAGTCCCCCCTCATTAGGTGCAGTATAGTTCCCCCACATTAGGTGCAGTGTAGTTCCCCACATTAGGTGCAGTATAGTTCCCCACATTAGGTGCAGTATAGTTCCCCCACATTAGGTGCAGTATAGCTCTTCACATTAGTTGCAGTATAGTTCTCCCCACATTAGGTGCAGTATAGTCCCCCACATTGGGTGCAGTACAGTCCCCCACATTAGGTGCAGTATAGTTCCCCCACATTAGGTTGGCTGTATAGTTCCCCCACTTCAGGTGCAGTATAGTTCTCCCCATATTAGGTACAGTATAGTTCCCCCACATTAGGTGCAGTATAGTTCTCCCCACATTAGGTGCAGTATAGTCCCCCACATTAGGTGCAGTATAGTTCTCCCCACATTAGGTGCAGTATAGTTCTCCCCACATTAGGTGCAGTATAGTTCTCCCCACATTAGGTGCAGTATAGTTCTCCCCACATTAGGTGCAGTATAGTTCTCCACATTAGGTGCAGTATAGTTCTCCACATTAGTTGCAGTATAGCTCTCCACATTAGGTGCAGTACAGTTCCCTCCACATTAGGTGCAGTATAGATCCCCACATTAGGTTGGCAGTATAGTTCCCCCACATTAGGTGCAATATATAGTCCTCCCCCCCCCCTCATTAGGTACAGTATAGCTCCCCACATTAGGTTGACAGTATAGTTCCCCCACATTAGGTGCAGTATATAGTCCCCCCCCCCCTCATTAGGTGCAGTATAGTGCCCCCACATTAGGTGCAGTATAGTTCCCCACATTAGGTACAGTATAGCTCTCCACATTAGGTGCAGTACAGTTCCCTGCACATTAGGTGCAGTATAGCTCTCCACATTAGGCTGGCATTATAGTTCCCCCACATTAGGTGCAGTATTTAATCCCCACCCCCCCCCTCATTAGGTGCAGTATAGTTCCCGCACATTAGATGCAGTATAGTTCACCACATTAGGTACAGTATAGCTCTCCACATTAGGTGCAGTACAGTTCCCTCCACATTAGGTGCAGTATAGCTCCCCACATTAGGTTGGCAGTATAGTTCCCCCACATTAGGTGCAGTATATAGTCCCCCCTCATTAGGTGCAGTATAGTTCCCCCACATTAGGTGCAGTGTAGTTCCCCACATTAGGTGCAGTATAGTTCCCCCACATTAGGTGCAGTATAGCTCTTCACATTAGGTGCAGTATAGTTCTCCCCACATTAGGTGCAGTATAGTCCCCCACATTGGGTGCAGTACAGTCCCCCACATTAGGTGCAGTATAGTTCCCCCACATTAGGTTGGCTGTATAGTTCCCCCACTTCAGGTGCAGTATAGTTCTCCCCATATTAGGTACAGTATAGTTCCCCCACATTAGGTGCAGTATAGTTCTCCCCACATTAGGTGCAGTATAGTCCCCCACATTAGGTGCAGTATAGTTCTCCCCACATTAGGTGCAGTATAGTTCTCCCCACATTAGGTGCAGTATAGTTCTCCCCACATTAGGTGCAGTATAGTTCTCCCCACATTAGGTGCAGTATAGTTCTCCACATTAGGTGCAGTATAGTTCTCCACATTAGTTGCAGTATAGCTCTCCACATTAGGTGCAGTACAGTTCCCTCCACATTAGGTGCAGTATAGATCCCCACATTAGGTTGGCAGTATAGTTCCCCCACATTAGGTGCAATATATAGTCCTCCCCCCCCCCCATTAGGTACAGTATAGCTCCCCACATTAGGTGGACAGTATAGTTCCCCCACATTAGGTGAGGTATATAGTCCCCCCCCCCTCATTAGGTGCAGTATAGTTCCCCACATTAGGTACAGTATAGCTCTCCACATTAGGTGCAGTACAGTTCCCTCCACATTAGGTGCAGTATAGCTCCCCACATTAGGTTGGCAGTATAGTTCCCCCACATTAGGTGCAGTATATAATCCCCCCCTCATTAGGTGCAGTATAGTTCCCCCACATTAGGTGCAGTATAGTTCCTCACATTAGGTGCAGTATAGTTCCCCCACATTAGGTGCAGTATAGTTCTCCCCATATTAGGTGCAGTATAGTTCCCTCCACATTAGGTGCAGTATAGTTCTCCCCACATTAGGTGCAGTATAGTTCTCCCCACATTAGGTGCAGTATAGTTCCCCCACATTAGGTGCAGTGTAGTCCCACACATTGGTGCAGTATAGTTCTCCCCACATTAGGTGCAGTATAGTTCTCCCCACATTAGGTGCAGTATAGTTCCCCCACATTAGGTGCAGTATAGTTCCCCACATTAGGTGCAGTATAGTTCCCCACATTAGGTGCAGTATAGTTCTCCCCACATTAGGTGCAGTATAGTTCCCTCCACATTAGGTGCAGTATAGTTCTCCCCACATTAGGTGCAGTATAGTTCCCCCACATTAGGTGCAGTATAGATCCCCCACATTAGGTGCAGTATAGTTCTCCCCACATTGGTGCAGTATAGTTCCCCACATTAGGTGCAGTATAGTCCCACACATTGGTGCAGTATAGTTCCCCACATTAGGTGCAGTATAGTTCCCTCCACATTAGGTGCAGTATAGTTCTCCCCACATTAGGTGCAGTATAGTCCCCCACATTAGGTGCAGTATAGTTCCCCACATTAGGTGCAGTATAGATCCCCCACATTAGGTGCAGTATAGTTCTCCCCACATTGGTGCAGTATAGTTCCCCACATTAGGTGCAGTATAGTTCCCTCCACATTAGGTGCAGTATAGTTCCCCCACATTAGGTGCAGTATAGTTCCCTCCACATTAGGTGCAGTATAGTTCCCCCACATTAGGTGCAGTATAGTTCCCCCACATTAGGTGCAGTATAGTTCCCCACATTAGGTGCAGTATAGTTCCCCACATTAGGTGCAGAATAGTTCCCTCCACATTAGGTGCAGTATAGTTCCCTCCACATTAGGTGCAGTATAGTTCTCCCCACATTAGGTGCAGTATAGTTCTCCCCACATTAGGTGCAGTATAGTTCCCCCACATTAGGTGCAGTATAGTTCCCCCACATTAGGTGCAGTATAGTTCTCCCCACATTAGGTGCAGTATAGTTCCCCACATTAGGTGCAGTATAGCTCTCCACATTAGGTGCAGTATAGTTCTCCACATTAGGCTATAGTTCCCTCCACATTAGGTGCAGTATAGTTCCCCACATTAGGTGCAGTATAGTTCTCCCCACATTAGGTGCAGTATAGTTCTCCCCACATTAGGTGCAGTATAGTTCCCTCCACATTAGGTGCAGTATAGTTCTCCCCACATTAGGTGCAGTATAGTTCCCTCCACATTAGGTGCAGTATAGTTCCCCCACATTAGGTGCAGTATAGTTCTCCCCACATTAGGTGCAGTATAGTTCTCCCCACATTAGGTGCAGTATAGTTCCCCACATTAGGTGCAGTATAGTTCCCCACATTAGGTGCAGTATAGTTCCCCACATTAGGTGCAGTATAGTTCCCACATTAGGTGCAGTATAGTTCCCTCCACATTAGGTGCAGTATAGTTCTCCCCACATTAGGTGCAGTATAGTTCTCCCCACATTAGGTGCAGTATAGTTCTCCCCACATTAGGTGCAGTATAGTTCCCCCACATTAGGTGCAGTATAGTTCCCCCACATTAGGTGCAGTATAGTTCCCCACATTAGGTGCAGTATAGTCCCACACATTGGTGCAGTATAGTCCCCAGGCCCGTCGCTACCGGACCGGCAAACCAAGCAATTGCTTGGGGCCCCGAGCTGGCTGGGGGGCCCCGAGCAGAGCCGGTGCTTGCCCGTCCTGTAGCGACGGGACACTTCGGGGGGCCCGCACATTTCACCAAAATTACATTTTTGATGGGCGCGGGCCCCTTAAGAAACAAAGCAGGGCCGGCACCGGACAGGTCAGGGGATGATTGGAGTAGAGACGTCACGTGCCCCGCGCAGGCACGCACGTTTACGCCAATCACCTGACCTGTCCCTGCTTGCGTCCCCGCGGGAACCTCCAGCATCCTCCGTGCAGTGACAGGAGCAGCAGCAGACTCCCGCCTCTGCAACGATCCCCGGCAGGGTAAGTAAACTGGCGCGGGGGGCCCGGGGGATTGTATGGTTGTCAGGGGACTGCAATGGTGATGAGAGGTGTTTGTGTGTGTGTGTGGGGGGGGGGGGGGGGGGTGTCATGGGGGTCATGAGAGATGCAGGAGGGGTGTTATGGGGATCGTGAGAGATGCAGGAGGGGTGTTATGGGGGTCATGAGAGATGCAGGAGGGGTGTTATGGGGGTCATGAGAGATGCAGGAGGGGTGTTATGGGGGTCATGAGAGATGCAGGGGGTGTTATGGGGATCATGAGAGATGCAGGGGGGTGTTATGGGGGTCATGAGAGATGCAGGGGGGTGTTATGGGGATCATGAGAGATGCAGGGGGGTGTTATGGGGATCATGAGAGATGCAGGGGGGTGTTATGGGGGTCATGAGAGATGCAGGAGAGGTGTTATGGGGGTCATGAGAGATGCAGTGGGGTGTTATGGGGGTCATGAGAGATGCAGGGGGGTGTTATGGGGGTCATGAGAGATGCAGGAGAGGTGTTATGGGGATCGTGAGAGATGCAGGAGGGTGTTATGGGGTCATGAGAGATGAAGGGGGGGTGTTATGGGGGTCATGAGAGATGCAGGGGGTGTTATGGGGGTCATGAGAGATGCAGGAGGGGTGTTATGGGGGTCATGAGAGATGCAGGAGGGGTGTTATGGGGATCATGAGAGATGCAGGAGGGGTGTTATGGGGATCATGAGAGATGCAGTGGGGTGTTATGGGGGTCATGAGAGATGCAGGGGGGTGTTATGGGGGTCATGAGAGATGCAGGAGAGGTGTTATGGGGATCGTGAGAGATGCAGGAGGGTGTTATGGGGTCATGAGAGATGAAGGGGGGGTGTTATGGGGGTCATGAGAGATGCAGGGGGTGTTATGGGGGTCATGAGAGATGCAGGAGGGGTGTTATGGGGGTCATGAGAGATGCAGGAGGGGTGTTATGGGGATCATGAGAGATGCAGGAGGGGTGTTATGGGGATCATGAGAGATGCAGGAGGGGTGTTATGGGGGTCATGAGAGATGCAGGAGGGGTGTTATGGGGGTCATGAGAGATGCAGGGGGGTGTTATGGGGGTCATGAGAGATGCAGGGGGTGTTATGGGGATCATGAGAGATGCAGGAGGGGTGTTATGGGGGTCATGAGAGATGCAGGAGGGGTGTTATGGGGGTCATGAGAGATGCAGGAGGGGTGTTATGGGGATCGTGAGAGATGCAGGGGGTGTTATGGGGGTCGTGAGAGATGCAGGGGGGTGTTATGGGGGTCGTGAGAGATGCAGGGGGGTGTTATGGGGGTCATGAGAGATGCAGGGGGGTGTTATGGGGGTCATGAGAGATGCAGGGGGGTGTTATGGGGATCATGAGAGATGCAGTGGAGTGTTATGGGGGTCATGAGAGATGCAGGGGGTGTTATGGGGGTCATGAGAGATGCAGGGGGTGTTATGGGGGTCATGAGAGATGCAGGAGGGGTGTTATGGGGGTCATGAGAGATGCAGGAGGGGTGTTATGGGGGTCATGAGAGATGCAGGAGGGGTGTTATGGGGGTCATGAGAGATGCAGGAGGGGTGTTATGGGGGTCATGAGAGATGCAGGAGGGGTGTTATGGGGGTCATGAGAGATGCAGGGGGTGTTATGGGGGTCATGAGAGATGCAGGGGGTGTTATGGGGGTCATGAGAGATGCAGGGGGTGTTATGGGGATCATGAGAGATGCAGTGGGGGTGTTATGGGGGTCATGAGAGATGCAGGGGGTGTTATGGGGGTCATGAGAGATGCAGGGGGGTGTTATGGGGGTCATGAGAGATGCAGGGGGTGTTATGGGGGTCATGAGAGATGCAGGGGAGTGTTATGGGGATCATGAGAGATGCAGTGGGGTGTTATGGGGGTCATGAGAGATGCAGGGGGGTGTTATGGGGGTCATGAGAGATGCAGGGGGGTGTTATGGGGGGTCATGAGAGATGCAGGAGGGGTGTTATGGGGGTCATGAGAGATGCAGGGGGGTGTTATGGGGGTCATGAGAGGTGCCCCCCCCTGCACCTCTCCTCATCCCCCCCCCCCCCCCCCGGTTATAATAGTGATGAGGAGAGGTGGGGGGGGGGGGGAGTTATAGTAATAATGAGGAGAGGTATATGTATATATGATGTGTATGCATGTGTGGCAGTATTGTATTCAGTGGATGCAGTGTGGAGCAGCATTATATTCAGGGTACAGGGTGTGGCAGCATTATATTCAGGGGTACAGTGTGTGGCAGTATTATATTCAGGGGTACAGTGTGTGGAAGCATTATATTCAGGGTACAGTGTGTGGCAGTATTATTTTCATGGTACAGTGTGTGGCAGTATTATTTTCAGGGTACAGTGTGTGGCAGTATTATTTTCAGGGTACAGTGTGTGGCAGCATTATATTCAGTGGATACAGTGTGGAGCAGCATTATATTCAGGGTACAGTGTGTGGCAGCATTATATTCAGGGTACAGTGTGTGGCAGAATTATAGTCAGGGTACAGTGTGAGGCAGCATTATATTCAGGGTACAGTGTGAGGCAGCATTATATTCAGGGTACAGTGTGTGGAAGCATTATATTCAAGGTACAGTGTGAGGCAGCATTATCTTCAGGGTACAGTGTGGGGCAGTATATTATTTAGAGTACACTTTCTGGCAAGGTTATAATGATTACTGTCTTCATGCAGAGGATGAGGATCTGCTGACAGTGAGGAGCCAATGATGCCTGGATGTCAGACTCTGCAGAGAAGATGGAGCTGGAGGAAGACCTAGTCTCTGGACCAGATGAAGAAGAAAAGATAACAGAGAAGATATCACTCAAGTCAGAAGACGTCACTCAGGTCACTATCATTGTGTATTCTCCTGACTGTCCCATCAGAGCTGTAGTCACTTGTAAGTTCTGCAGTGATGATGGGTAAAACTGTGTCCAATCTGTGGCTCTTCAGCTGTTACAAAACTACAACTCCCATTGCCAGAGGCTCTCCAGAATAATGGGAGTTTTAGCTTTCCAACAGCTGGAGAACCATTTTAACCGAGGTGATCGGTGGGGGTCTCAGCAGTCAAACCCCCACCAAAAAAATGGCCCGGGAGGGGGGGGGGGTCTGGACAGCGGGTATGGGTAGGGAACACTGCTGCACCTAATGTGGGGGGAAGACTGCCTACCTAATGTGGGGGGAAGACTGCCTACCTAATGTAGGGGGAACACTGCTGCACCTAATGTGCGTCGTATTGACGTTCGCTCATGTTGCGCTCCCAGAATTCAAGGGTCGGCGTTACTATGGAGGGGGGGGCCTCCATGTCCATTTTGCTTGGGGCCCCCAAATTCCTTCAAACGGCCCTGATAGTCCCCCACATTAGGTGCAGTATAGTTCCCCACATTAGGTGCAGTATAGTCCCACACATTGGTGCAGTATAGCTCTCCACATTAGGTGCAGTATAGCTCTCCACATTAGGTGCAGTATAGCTCTCCACATTAGGTGCAGTATAGTTCTCCACATTAGGTGCAGTATAGTTCTCCACATTAGGTGCAGTATAGTTCTCCACATTAGGTGCAGTATAGTTCCCCCACATTAGGTTGGCAGTATAGTTCCCCCACATTAGGTTGGCAGTATAGTTCCCCCACATTAGGTTGGCAGTATAGTTCCCCCACATTAGGTTGTCAGTATAGTTCCCCACATTAGGTGCAGTATAATTCCCCACATTAGGTGCAGTATACAGTAGTTCCCCCACATGAGGTGCAGTATAATTCCCCACATTAGGTGCAGTATACAGTAGTTCCCCCACATTAGGTGCAGTATACAGTAGTTCCCCCACATTAGTTGCAGTATACAGTAGTTCCCCCGCATTAGGTGCAGTATAATTCCCCCCATTAGGTGCAGTATACAGTAGTTCCCCACATTAGGTGCAGTATACAGTAGTTCTCCCACATTAGGTGCAGTATACAGTAGTTCCCCCACATTAGGTGCAGTGTAGTTCCCCCACATTAGGTGCAGTATAGTTCCCCACATTAGGTGCAGTATAGTTCCCCCACATTAGGTGCAGTATAGTTCCCCACATTAGGTGCAGTATAGTTCCCCCACATTAGGTGCAGTGTAGTTCCCCCACATTAGGTGCAGTGTAGTTCCCCCACATTAGGTGCAGTGTAGTTCCCCCACATTAGGTGCAGTGTAGTTCCCCCACATTAGGTGCAGTATAGTTCCCCCACATTAGGTGCAGTATAGCTCTCCACATTAGGTGCAGTATAGTTCTCGACATTAGGTGCAGTATAGTTCTCCACATTAGGTGCACTATAGTTCCCCCACATTAGGTTGGCAGTATAGTTCCCCCACATTAGGTTGGCAGTATAGTTCCCCACATTAGGTGCAGAATAGTTCCCCACATTAGGTGCAGTATAGTCCCTCCACATTAGGTGCAGTATACAGTAGTTCCCCACATTAGGTGCAGTATACAGTAGTTCCCCACATTAGGTGCAGTATACAGTAGTCCCCCCACATTAGGTGCAGTATACAGTAGTCCCCCCACATTAGGTGCAGTATACAGTAATCCCCCCACATTAGGTGCAGTATACAGTAGTCCCCCCACATTAGGTGCAGTTTACAGTAGTCCCCCCAAATTAGGTGCAGTATTCAGTAGTTCCCCACATTAGGTGCAGTATACAGTAGTTCCCCACATTAGGTGCAGTATACAGTAGTCCCCCCACATTAGGTGCAGTATACAGTAATCCCCCCACATTAGGTGCAGTATACAGTAATCCCCCCACATTAGGTGCAGTATACAGTAGTTCCCCACATTAGGTGCAGTATACAGAAGTTCCCCCACATTAGGTGCAGTATACAGTAGTTCCCCCACATTAGGTGCAGTATAATTCCCCACATTAGGTGCAGTATACAGTAGTTCCCCCACATTAGGTGCAGTATACAGTAGTTCCCCCACATTAGGTGCAGTATACAGTAATTCCCCCGCATTAGGTGCAGTATAATTCCCCCCATTAGGTGCAGTATACAGTAGTTCACCACATTAGGTGCAGTATACAGTAGTTCCCCCACATTAGGTGCAGTATACAGTAGTTCCCCCACATTAGGTGCAGTATAGTTCCCCACATTAGGTACAGTATAGTTCCCCCACATTAGGTGCAGTATAGTTCCCCCCCATTAGGTGCAGTGTAGTTCCCCCACATTAGGTGCAGTGTAGTTCCCCCACATTAGGTGCAGTGTAGTTCCCCCACATTAGGTGCAGTGTAGTTCCCCCACATTAGGTGCAGTGTAGTTCCCCCACATTAGGTGCAGTGTAGTTCCCCCACATTAGGTGCAGTGTAGTTCCCCCACATTAGGTGCAGTGTAGTTCCCCCACATTAGGTGCAGTGTAGTTCCCCCACATTAGGTGCAGTGTAGTTCCCCCACATTAGGTGCAGTGTAGTTCCCCCACATTAGGTGCAGTGTAGTTCCCCCACATTAGGTGCAGTGTAGTTCCCCCACATTAGGTGCAGTGTAGTTCCCCCACATTAGGTGCAGTGTAGTTCCCCCACATTAGGTGCAGTGTAGTTCCCCCACATTAGGTGCAGTGTAGTTCCCCCACATTAGGTGCAGTGTAGTTCCCCCACATTAGGTGCAGTGTAGTTCCCCCACATTAGGTGCAGTGTAGTTCCCCCACATTAGGTGCAGTGTAGTTCCCCCACATTAGGTGCAGTGTAGTTCCCCCACATTAGGTGCAGTGTAGTTCCCCCACATTAGGTTGGCAGTATAGTTCCCCCACATTAGGTGCAGTATAGTTCCCCCACATTAGGTTGGCAGTATAGTTCCCCCACATTAGGTTGGCAGTATAGTTCCCCCACATTAGGTCGGCAGTATAGTTCCCCCACATTAGGTCGGCAGTATAGTTCCCCACATTAGGTGCAGTATAGTCTCCCACATTAGGTGCAGTATACAGTAGTCCCTCCACATTAGGTGCAGTATACAGTAGTCCCTCCACATTAGGTGCAGTATACAGTAGTTTCCCACATTAGGTGCAGTATACAATAGTCCCCCCACATTAGGTGGAGTATACAGTAGTTCCCCACATTAGGTGCAGTATACAGTAGTCCCCCCACATTAGGTGCAGTATACAGTAGTCCCCCCCCACATTAGGTGCAGTATACAGTAGTCCCCCCCCACATTAGGTGCAGTATACAGTAGTCCCCCCCCACATTAGGTGCAGTATACAGTAGTCCCCCCACATTAGGTGCAGTATACAGTAGTTCCCCACATTAGGTGAAGTACAGTAGTTTCCCCACATTAGGTGCAGTATACAGTAGTTGCCCCACATTAGGTGCAGTATACAGTAGTCCTCCCACATTAGGTGCAGTATACAGTAGTTCCCCACATTAGGTGCAGTATACAGTAGTTCCCCACATTAGGTGAAGTACAGTAGTTTCCCCACATTAGGTGCAGTATACAGTAGTTCCCCCACATTAGGTGCAGTATAGTTCCCCCACATTAGGTGCAGTATAGTTCCCTCACATTAGGTGCAGTATAATTCCCCACATTAGGTGCAGTATAGTTCCCCCACATTAGGTGCAGTATAATTCCCCACATTAGGTTCAGTATAGTTCCCCCACATTAGGTGCACTATAATTCCACCACATTTGGTGCAGTATAGATCCCCACATTAAGTGACTGCACTTAATGTGGGGGAACTATACTGCACCAAATGTGGTGGAATTATAGTGCAACTAATGTTCCCCTACAGACATACAGCCTTCAGCCATATACAATGTATGGCTGGAGGCTGTATGCCTGTTTACTGCCCCACTTGAGTATTCCGACCACCGCTCCTGGATCACGATCTACTGCTATGGCCTATGGGCCATCCCGGTCACGATCTACTGCTATGGCCTATGGGCCATCCCGGGAGCAGCGGTCGGAACACTGAAGATGACCGCAGGTCACTTACCATACCCGCACGTCCTCCTCACAGCTGCGCTCTGCTGTACTGTTGCTATGGGCGCACGCACGTGACGTCAGTGCCGTCACTGCGTGCGCTTCCTCCCAACGGCCCCAGCGTTTTTAAAGTTAACGCGGGGCCGCTATGAAGTAAACGGGGCATCCTTGTGGCCTGAAAAGATTTTTCGGGACACAGGGATGTCCCGAATGTGACGGGGCCCCCCTGCGGGCACGGGGCCCGGAGCTGATCACTGTTTTAAAGTTGCCCCCCTGCTAATCTTTAACAAGAAGCCAACGCTGCGGCCACTTTAAAACAGTTGCCCCCCCCCCTACTGAGCAGACGGCAGGACCCCTGGGGGATGGGGGCCCTAGGCAATTGCCTGGTTTGCCCCGCCATAACACCGGCCCTGCTTATAATGAAAAATGGCAGCAATGTTTTAAAAAGGCTATATGTGAAAATCCGGTATATTGATAGCAATATTAACAATAATGCCAGTATACAAGGAGAAAAATTATCACCATACATATTACCATGATACTGTTACTGACCAAATCCTGTATGTTGAGAGTAATATTACCAATAATACCAGTATACAAGGAGGAATATTATCCCCATACATATTACCATCATACTGTTACTAGCCAAATCCTGTATACTGAAACCAATATTACCAGTATACAAGGAGGAATATTATGCCCATACATATTACCGTCATACTGTTACTGACCAAATCCTGTGAATTGACATTGAAATTATCAATATCACTATACAAGGGACAAGTAATATCGCCACATCATGACCAGTATCACCGCAGAATGACTAATATCCCCACACTGCTACTGAAAAAAATCCACTAGGCAAAGACCAAGGTTAACTCCATACAGTGATCATATACAGATAGATACCAACACTACAAAGGTGCCCCCCTTCCCTCTCCCCTTCTTAGCTAAGTAAATGTTCAGCCTTAATATATTAGGTAGGTAGGCAGGCTTCTTCCCACTTCTACCTCCATTCCACATTAGGCTGTATTCACCCCACGATTGTTACATACGGGACCGGATCCGATAGGGATATGTGAAAACCAGGCACTCCCGTATCTCAGCCGGACCCGGACCCCATCTCATCTCATTTGAATGAGCCGACCGGAGTCAAATAGTGACTCCGGTCGGCTTATTTTTGCCCCATATCCGGTTTTGTGACCAGACTTAAAACCGTGGTATACTACAGTTTTAAGTACGGTCACAAATCTGGATACGGGGCAAAACTGAGCCGACTGGAGTCATTATCTGACTCCGGTCGGCTCCTTCAAACGAGATGTGGTCCGGGTCCGGCTGAGATACGGGAGCGCCTGGTTTTCACATCTCCCAGCCAGATCCGGTTTGTAACAATTGTGGTGTGAATGCAGCCTTAGCTAGATATATCTCTCTCCACCCAGGGCAGAACTGGGGCTAAAAACCAACCCTGAAAAAATGATCATACCAGCCCCACAGCATTGTGTCATTGTGGCAGCCGCCGGCAGCAGGGAAGGGACAGGGAAGCCTGACATTTGATTTGCCAGGCCTCCATAAGAAAGCTATGTTGTGGCAGAAATGTGGTATTAACGCTTGGGGAAGACAGTATAAAAAAACCCTCTCTTCCTTGCTCTTGCGCTACCGCCAGAATCACGAAATTCAGTTCCCAGTGTCCAGCGCTTCTGGGTTAGGTGACGTTACACAGCTGCTCATTCAGTTATGGGCCGAAGCAATGTCCAGCCTCAGCCTCTGATTGGATGGCTAGTTATATGACGTCACCTGACCCGGAAGTGCCAGATACCAGGAACACAATTCCAGTAGTAGTGCAGAAGCCAGGAATGTAACTGTATAGGGACTAGGGCTACAAACTGTGGACTGCTAGTTGTTCCAAAAATGGTCTGGGCATGCTGGGAGTTGTAGTTTTGCTGGGAGTTTTAGTTAAGCAACAGCTGGAGGTCCACAGTTTGGAGACCATTGGCATAGGGAGAGATGCGTCACCCGCCCCGCTGGGACCAGCCCCAGGGACTCATTTCCGGGGTTTCAGCAGGATTTTCAATCTAAGATGACTCTGAATGACCGAGTGTCTCAGTGTTTTTCCTGGTGTCCTGGGATCGTGATGTCTGCACCAGTTTTATGCTGCCCGATGTTTAGGCAGAATAACTGATAACACATTCCCCTTAACTGTAGTTATATATAAAACAATATTTATTATTTTTCATTAACTAACAACTTAAATTGCAATAAAAGAAAACCAAAGTGCCCTCTCTTACAAAGTAGTAACAGCAGGTCTTCTCAGTGGCGTCTCTAGGGGGGGGGGCAGAGGGGGCCACGGCCCCCCCTACATCATGATTGGCCCCCCCTTGTGCCCCCCCTAGCAGCAGTAGGTCACTAGCAGCTCTCATGGCTATCAGGGGGTACAGCTAGTTCACCAGTAAGGGGCCCGAGCCCCCGCCCCCCCGGAGCCATCTTTTTTATATAAACCTTCAGCCTGTAGAGGAGTGTACAGAGGGGTTTAGAGGAGTGTACATGAGTGACAGATGGGTGTACATGGGTGACAGAGGGGTGTAGAGGAGTGTACATGGGTGACAGATGGGTGTACATGGGTGACAGAGGGGTATAGAGGAGTGTACATGGGTGACAGAGGGGTGTAGAGGAGTGTACATGGGTGACAGAGGGGTGTAGAGGAGTGTACATGGGTGACAGAGGGGTGTAGAGGAGTGTGCACCCTAAAGCACAAACTCATGCCGCACACGCGTGTGTGTGTTTATATAGATATATATATATATATATATATATATATATATATATATAAATGTCGAAAAAAATGCAGCACTACTTTACCACAGTAGGCGGGTGCCAGCTCCTCAGGCTCGATCACAGCCAATTGATAACTTCAAAAATGGTGCGGCACTCCAAATATCCAAAAAATAACTATTTATTCCACATGTCAAACAGTGCGACGTTTCAGCCCCTCTTGCTTGCATGCACACATACATAAACAGACCTACACTCATATAAATATCAATACAAACAAAATGAAAAACTTTATTAAAACTTTTTTGGGGATTGGAAGCTTTTTTTTTTAGATTGGAGGCTCCATTATACATACACTGTACAGCAATCATACATCCATTATACATACACTGTACAGCAATCATACATCCATTATACATACACTGTACAGCAATCATACATTCAGTATACATACACTGTACAGCAATCATATATCCATTATACATACACTGTACAGCAATCATACCTCCATTATACATACACTGTACAGCAATCATACATTCATTATACATACACTGTACAGCAATCATACATACATTATACATACACTGTACAGCAAGCATACCTCCATTATACATACACTGTACAGCAATCATACATTCAGTATACATACACTGTACAGCAATCATACATCCATTATACATACACTGTACAGCAAGCATACCTCCATTATACATACACTGTACAGCAATCATACCTCCATTATACATACACTGTACAGCAATTATACCTCCATTATACATACACTGTACAGAAATCATACATTCATTATACATACACTGTACAGCAATCATACCTCCATTATACATACACTGTACAGCAATCATACATCCATTATACATACACTGTACAGCAATCATACATCCATTATACATACACTGTACAGCAATCATACCTCCATTATACATACACTGTACAGCAATCACACATTCATTATACATACACTGTACAGCAATCATACCTCCATTATACATACACTGTACAGCAATCATGCATCCATTATACATACACTGTACAGCAAGCATACCTCCATTATACATACACTGTACAGCAAGCATACCTCCATTATACATACACTGTACAGCAATCATACATCCATTATACATACACTGTACAGCAAGCATACATCCATTATACATACACTGTACAGCAAGCATACATCCATTATACATACACTGTACAGCAATCATACATTCATTATACATACACTGTACAGCAATCGTACCTCTATTATACATACACTGTACAGCAATCATACATTCATTATACATACACTGTACAGCAATCATACATCCATTATACATACACTGTACAGCAAGCATACCTCCATTATACATACACTGTACAGCAATCATACATTCAGTATACATACACTGTACAGCAATCATACATCCATTATACATACACTGTACAGCAAGCATACCTCCATTATACATACACTGTACAGCAATCATACATTCATTATACATACACTGTACAGCAATCATACATCCATTATACATACACTGTACAGCAAGCATACCTCCATTATACATACACTGTACAGCAATCATACCTCCATTATACATACACTGTACAGCAATTATACCTCCATTATACATACACTGTACAGCAATCATACATTCATTATACATACACTGTACAGCAATCATACATCCATTATACATACACTGTACAGCAAGCATACCTCCATTATACATACACTGTACAGCAATCATACATTCAGTATACATACACTGTACAGCAATCATACATCCATTATACATACACTGTACAGCAAGCATACCTCCATTATACATACACTGTACAGCAAGCATACCTCCATTATACATACACTGTACAGCAATCATACATCCATTATACATACACTGTACAGCAATCATACATTCATTATACATACACTGTACAGCAATCATACATCCATTATACATACACTGTACAGCAAGCATACATCCATTATACATACACTGTACAGCAATCATACATTCATTATACATACACTGTACAGCAATCATACCTCTATTATACATACACTGTACAGCAATCATACATTCATTATACATACACTGTACAGCAAGCATACCTCCATTATACATACACTGTACAGCGATCATACATTCATTATACATACACTGTACAGCGATCATACATCCATTATACATACACTGTACAGCAAGCATACATTCATTATACATACACTGTGACTGTACAGCAATCATATATCCATTATACATACACTGTACAGCAATCATACATTCATTATACATACACTGTACAGCAATCATACATCCATTATACATACACTGTGTCTGTACAGCAATCATACATCCATTATACATACACTGTACAGCAATCATACATCCATTATACATACACTGTACAGCAATCATACATCCATTATACATACACTGTACAGCAAGCATACCTCCATTATACATACACTGTGACTGTACAGCAATCATACATCCATTATACATACACTGTACAGCAATCATACATCCATTATACATACACTATACAGCAAGCATACCTCGATTATACATACACTGTACAGCAATCATACATTCATTATACATACACTGTACAGCAAGCATACCTCCATTATACATACACTGTACAGCGATCATACATTCATTATACATACACTGTACAGCGATCATACATCCATTATACATACACTGTACAGCAAGCATACATTCATTATACATACACTGTGACTGTACAGCAATCATATATCCATTATACATACACTGTACAGCAATCATACATCCATTATACATACACTGTACAGCAATCATACATCCATTATACATACACTGTACAGCAAGCATACCTCCATTATACATACACTGTACAGCAATCATACATCCATTATACATACACTGTACAGCAATCATACATCCATTATACATACACTGTACAGCAAGCATACCTCCATTATACATACACTGTACAGCAAGCATACATCCATTATACATACACTGTACAGCAATCATACATTCATTATACATACACTGTACAGCAATCGTACCTCTATTATACATACACTGTACAGCAATCGTACCTCTATTATACATACACTGTACAGCAATCGTACCTCTATTATACATACACTGTACAGCAATCATACATCCATTATACATACACTGTACAGCAAGCATACCTCCATTATACATACACTGTACAGCAATCATACATTTATTATACATACACTGTACAGCAATCATACATCCATTATACATACACTGTACAGCAATCATACATCCATAATGCATACACTGTACAGCAATCATACATCCATTATACATACACTGTACAGCAAGCATACCTCCATTATACATACACTGTACAGCAATCATACATTCATTATACATACACTGTACAGCAATCATACATCCATTATACATACACTGTACAGCAATCATACATCCATTATACATACACTGTACAGCAATCATACATCCATTATACATACACTGTACAGCAATCATAAATCCATTATACATACACTGTACAACAATCATACCTCCATTATACATACACTGTACAGCAAGCATACCTCCATTATACATACACTGTACAGCAATCATAAATCCATTATTCATACACTGTACAGCAATCATACATCCATTATACATACACTGTACAGCAATCATACATCCATTATACATACACTGTACAGCAAGCATACATTCATAATACATACACAGTGACTGTACAGCAATCATACATCCATTATACATACACTGTACAGCAATCATACATTCATTATACATACACTGTACAGCAATCATACATCCATTATACATACACTGTGTCTGTACAGCAATCATACATCCATTATACATACACTGTACAGCAAGCATACCTCCATCATACATACACTGTACAGCAATCATACATTCAGTATACATACACTGTACAGCAATCATACATTCATTATACATACACTGTACAGCAAGCATGCCTCCATTATACACACACTGTACAGCAAGCATACCTCCATTATACATACACTGTACAGCAATCATACATCCATTATACATACACTGTACAGCAAGCATACCTCCATTATACATACACTGTACAGCAATCATACATTCATTATACATACACTGTACAGCAATCATACATCCATTATACATACATCGTACAGCAATCATACATCCATTATACATACACTGTACAGCAATCATACATCCATTATACATACACTGTACAGCAAGCATACCTCCATTATACATACACTGTACAGCAATCATACATTCATTATACATACACTGTACAGCAATAATACATCCATTATACATACACTGTACAGCAATCATACATTCATTATACATACACTGTACAGCAATCATACATCCATTATACATACACTGTACAGCAAGCATACCTCCATTATACATACACTGTACAGCAATCATACATTCATTATACATACACTGTACAGCAATCATACATTCATTATACATACACTGTACAGCAATCATACATCCATTATACATACACTGTACAGCAATCATACATTCATTATACATACACTGTACAGCAATCATACATCCATTATACATACACTGTACAGCAATCATACATCCATTATACATACACTGTACAGCAATCATACATCCATTATACATACACTGTACAACAATCATACCTCCATTATACATACACTGTACAGCAAGCATACCTCCATTATACATACACTGTGCAGCAATCATACATCCATTATACATACACTGTACAGCAATCATACATCCATTATACATACACTGACTGTACAGCAATCATACATCCATTATACATACACTGTGACTGTATAGCAATCAAACATCCATTATACATACACTGTACAGCAAGCGTACCTCCATTATACATACACTGTGACTGTACAGCAATCATACATCCATTATACATACACTGTACAGCAAGCATACCTCCATTATACATACCCTGTGACTGTACAGCAATCATACATCCATTATACATACACTGTACAGCAATCATACATCCATTATACATACACTGTACAGCAAGCATACCTCCATTATACATACACTGTACAGCAATCATACCTCCATTATACATACACTGTACAGCAATCATACCTCCATTATACATACACTGTACAGCAATCATACCTCCATTATACATACACTGTACAGCAAGCATACCTCCATTATACATACACTGTACAGCAAGCATACCTCCATTATACATACACTGTGACTGTACAGCAATCATACATCCATCATACATAAACTGTACAGCAATCATACATCCATTATACATACACTGTGACTGTACAGCAATCATACATCCATTATACATACACTGTGACTGAACAGCAAGCATACCTCCATTATACATACACTGACTGTACAGCAATCATACATCCATTATACATACACTATACAGCAAGCATACCTCCATTATACATACACTGTACAGCAAGCATACCTCCATTATACATACACTGTACAGCAAGCATACCTCCATTATACATACACTGTATAGCAATCATACCTCCATTATACATACACTGTACAGCAAGCATACCTCTATTATACATACACTGTACAGCAATCATACCTCCATTATACATACACTGTGACTGTACAGCAATCATACATCCAATCCATTAATAATGGATTGGATGTATGATTGTTGTACAGTCACAGACACAGTGTATGTATAATGGATGTATGATTGCTGTACAGTGTATGTATAATGGACAGGGCTGTCTTTAATTTTGATTGGACCCTGGGCAAGCAATTTTTTTGGGGGGCCCCCCGGTCCCCCACCCCCATCCCACACACACTCGGGATCAGTACAGGATCAGTAATGTAATGTATGTACACAGTGACCTCACCAGCAGAATAGTGAGTACAGCTCTGGAGAGAAGGTGTGTTCTGCTGAGCTCCAGAGTTTCCCAGAGAAGCAGTGATTTTCTTCCACCCCTCCCCAGGTGTGTGGCAGACACCTGGGTAGGTTTTCCTGCTATGGAGCCCCGGGAAGCTGGGGCTTCATCTTGCACCCCCCCCCCCCCCCCCCGTTCTCGGCTGGCGGGGTGTGCAAAGGAAAATGCAACAGCCAGTAGTCAGGATGGGGTGAGGAGATCCACCAGGGTCCACAGCCATGTGGGGCCCCCTCCCCGACCTCAGCTGGGAGCTGCAAAGCTTCCAGCAGAAGCTCATCCAGGCAGCGGAGTGGAAAGTCTGCATCATAGTTACATAGTTACAAAGTTACATAGTTAGTATGGTTGAAAAAAGACATACGTCCATCAAGTCCAACCAGGGGATTGAAGGGAAGGATGTAAGGGGATAAGGGAAAGGGATGTAGTTTTATAATTCTGCATAAGCTTTAATGTTATTTTGTTCCAGGAATGTATCTAACCCTGTTTTAAAGCTGTTAATTGTTCCTGCTGTGACCAGTTCCTGAGGTAGACCGTTCCATAAATTCACAGTCCTCACGGTAAAGAAGGCGTGCCGCCCCTTTAGACTAAACCTTTTCTTTTCCAGACGGAGGGAGTGCCCCCTCGTCCTTTGGGGGGGTTTAACCTGGAACAGTTTTTCTCCATATTTTTTGTATGGGCCATTAATATACTTATATACGTTTATCATATCCCCATATCCAGCCTGTTTCCTCAGAACCCCAGCAATGGGGGGTAAAGGGGCCCAAAGAATCCCTGGCCAGCTTTGGGTCCAAAATCCAGGCCAAGATGGCTCAGTATGAACAGCTCGGAAAACAACTAAGAGGCCTCAGAGAGGAGCTGAAGTTTGCAAGACTGTTGAGACCCAATTAGCTCCGAGCAGGCTATAACTACCCCTCCCCCTTACTACAATAATTAATTAAATAATAACTGACACAACAACAATTCAACTTTTCCGTGGGTGGGGATCGGCCACAGCTTTATTTATAAAATTACTTATATAAATAACAATTTAACTGTAACAAAGACACCGATTGGCTTCTTGCCAACCCGAGAGGTGCTGCCACACTATCCTGTGTGGAGGTCTACCCCGGGTTGACCCCGCTTTCACCGTCTTCTTACCGCCAAGCTGTGACTTACAATAAACAGAGATACAAAAAGGGAGGGAGGGAGGGCAAAACTCCGGGTCCTGGGCAGATTGAGGGGGGAAGGGAGGCACCACAGCTATAAATACCCAGGGGAGGGCCTTTGAAAGCCCGGGAAACTATTAGACCCCTGATTGGTGCACTCCTTCCCCCCCACCCATGGGACATACCACTATAGTTAGCAACAAGTTTTTACAGGCGGGGGAGGGGGCTAAAAAACATTGCCTGTATATTTCTTAACCCCTTAACTGCTCACCAGTCAGGGGGCAAGCTAGTTATGCACAGCTTGCCCCTCCAGACTGTTGAGACCCAATTAGCTCCGAGCTGGCTATAACTACCCCTCCCCCTTACTACAATAATTAATTAAATAATAACTGACACAACAACAATTCAACTTTTCCGTGGGTGGGGATCGGCCACAGCTTTATTTATAAAATTACTTATATAAATAACAATTTAACTGTAACAAAGACACCGATTGGCTTCTTGCCAACCCAAGAGGTGCTGCCACACTGTCCTGTGTGGAGGTCTACCCCGGGTTGACCCCGCTTTCACCGTCCACCCAAGAGATACTGGATAGCCAACACCTGGGGCCAACTCAGCCCCCCGAACACACCCAACACATTTCCTCTCCAGGAAAGTCGCCCAACACATTTCCTCTCCAGGAAAGTCGCCCAACACATTTCCTCTCCAGGAAAGTCGCCCAACACATTTCCTCTCCAGGAAAGTCGCCCAACACATAACCTCTCCAGGAAATCCGAGGTACCTGCCGCCAGGTCCTATGTTTTTGCATTTTATTTTATTTTTTGTAATTTTTATTTTTTTTGTATTCACTAACTCTTGTGTGAACTCATTTCTCATTTCTCGCCCATACACCGAAGAGTGCCGCAGCACTCGCACCACCTTGCGGAAAGCCGCTCGCAAAACAAAAACACATGTGGGAAACATCAAACTGGGCGAAAATAGCAACGCAACAAGCAGATCGCCCGCGCCCCACGCGCTGCGCTACCCTCTCCGGAAACTGAGCCCTCTCCGCCGACACCGACACAAAAAGAGAGCGAATCCCAAACTCACAACACCCCCTCCTACAAAGAGAAGCCAAAACCCAAAACAGACAATCGAGGGCGGGGAGCATAAAAGAAAAAGAGGTGGGGGGGGAGGCCCCCACCGCAGTCCAATCAACAATAGGACGACAACAGGAAAAAACAGTCATTCGTGGACCCTCATGCAGCACAAGCTGTGTGTCCCAGATCGCCTAAGCAATCTCGGACCGACGGACCTGAAAACGCACAAAATAGGCACCCAAAAAACACATCAGACACCCAAGTGTCATGGAAGGAGACGAGGAGAAAGAAAGTGCCCCATCCACCTAGCCCCGAAAAAAGCCAGCGCAAAACCTCGGATCAGAAAAAACGACGCAAAAGCGACAACCAAAAATCCGACCCACAGCCGCCACCAAGCGACCCAAAAACTGATAGGAAAAAATGGTCGCCGACAGCAAGGCCACCCGCTCACGGGCCCAGCCCCTAGGTATACACCAACATCCCACCAACCGCAAAGCAGAAAAGAAAAATCACCCCCCGTCATGCGGCAACCTCACCCCACTGGATCGCAGCACAGTGGGAAAGCACCCTTTTTTTTTTTTTTGCACTGAGTAGTAGGTGATTCACATGAACAGGTGAAGATACCCAGCGTCACATACTAAGAATGTTAATTGGATACATGCAGAATACAGCCCAAATCTCGAACGTCCTTGGATAGGAGACACAGCAGTTAACTTATTTTATCACAGCCTATCAAAACGAAATAGGAAGTCAAACAGCAGAACCTTGTAGGTACAAAAAACAAAACCCCTATCCACAGACACACTTGGAACCTTCGGGACCCTCCTTGACTGTAGACATCCCGGCCTCCACACCAACCCCAACTACTCGCAAGCGCCTCACCGTGAGTGCGACCAAGTCGCAGGAGCCACTAAAGCGGACCAAGAAATACACCAATCTCCACGATGACCCACAGGCCGAAAATTTAACCACAACTGTATCACTCAGTCCTACCCCGGGACCCGAACCCGAGGTGGTCTCCCATTCCACAGCCACATGAGCAAACCTTCCGACTCCACCCGAGGGAGCAACCTCCGGAACCACTGCCAGAGAACGGGACAAAGCGTCAACACCCAATACCGACCCCAGGGAGTACAGCCGCAAAATAAACCTTATCTCCAAACAGCGAAGCACTAGGTGCAACAAGCCGAGCGCAGGAAGAAAGCCGAAAGAAAGAAATAATAACAGTGACAACGCCCCAAATGTCAGACCGACAAAACGCCCCCGATCACTCAAATCACACCCAAAAAAGAAAAGCATCACCAAATTATAGCGCAATCAAGCACAGGGGCCACGCCAACCCACACAGTACCGTTACAATCCTAGAACATGAACTGCTGAAGCAAGCACCCAAAGTCCCACAACCAACACCAAAGGAAAAAGCACAAACAAAAAACCCAAGCATGGCAGAAACCCACTGACTACCAAGACACCCAGTAGTAAACCACCCTGCAGCACCACTGGAAAACCAAAACACCACACCAACAACCAACCAAACCAGCCACACCCGGGAACAGAGCGAGCTCTCCATGAGCTGCAACGGGGGACTGAAAGCAGGCCTGTCCACTGCATCACGCCTGAAAAAAACCCAACCAACCGGAACGTCAGCCCTTAGTGCACCAGGGGCACATATGCGGGGGCACAGATACCACACACCCTCGGCGGCCAGAGACAACCTGCAGGAAAAAACTCCGCCCTGAACCACATTCCACGTGGAACATTCAGTAAACCAGCAAGGACCGGAACCGGGGCACATAGCGAGCCCTGAAGAAACCAAAACAGAGAAAACGCAATTACTCCCTGACCATAGGAAAGCAGCAAACCAAGGCCAACAAGGCATGCGGAAGACATGCTAATCTCCTCAAAATCGTTCCAATTTTAACATACATGCTGCCGAAGCGAGCACAAAATATGGACGCTTCACAAATTTGCATGTCAGCCTTGCAGCAACAAACCACACCCCAACAAGTGTAGAGCACAGGAGAATCGCCCTCCGGAATACCACCACGAACAGAAGAAACCACACAGGCAAGACAAACGGAGACACAAGCAAAACCTACCCCCAGAGACTCAAGCGAAACCTACCCTCCGCCACATCAGCCAAAGCACCCAGCACGACATACAGGAGTCCCATGCCTACATGAGATTGGGCGAAACAGGAAAAAACAGCAGACAAATATACTAGGACAATGGAGCAGCGGAGAGAGACTACAACTTAAGATGGAGAGATAAACCAAACAAAGGGGGAGAAAACCCAAAGAAACAAAACCGTGACTGGGTGGCAGCCACCGATTCAGGAAAAGGAACATGCCTACGGGAGCTAAGTCAGCAAAACCCCGGCCACCTAGAGCGTAAGGCCAAAAGACCACACACCCAAGCGCGCACCGCAGAAAATGATACCCTACCAAAGCACCCCGTCAAGAAGAGACGTACCCAACTCACAACCAGAGACCAACACAGATATACACCCATATCCGAGACCCAAACTCAACAAACACACGGGAACAAAAGGACGAACACTACACAGACGTAGCAATAAGCACACAAACCAGGGAAGGGGCAAAGCCCCACATCAGAAGACTCACCAATTCCAGAAAATGGAGAAGCACAACAGAGGGAAGAACCACTTCACCACCGCCGCAGGCGTGGGACAAGGCACGCTGGAGACCGCCGGGTCGCGGGCACTCGGCCGCCGCACGGAACGGCGCCGGAAACCACGCCGGGAAAACAGCAGTAGAGGACTCCGAGGGAGAACCCTGCGGGAAGAACCGAAACACCTACTCCCCGCAGGTGAACAGAAGGCCCAAAAAACACCGCCTGTGCCGCCCCCCAGGACCAGAGCGAGAGCGGCGACAAATACGTCTATGCCCCCATCCGGCCCCAGAGGGGGGAAGAGCAACACGAAATCAGGGGAGCACTCCCTACCCCTCCACGGGGGGCATTGGAGAGGCAGGAGGAAGGAGGACAGCAGTGGCAGCAGTGGGGGAAGGGGGGGGGTTGGGAACTCGGGGCAGAGAGGTGATGGGGAGGCGTGGGGGGGGCGCAATGGATGCAAGAACCATGGGGAGCACTGGAAGAGCACGAGGAAAAAGGGGGAGGGGCAGCAGCAGCAGTGGGCAGGGGGGGAGTGCTAGTGTGGTGGGGGTAAGGAGCCGGGCAATGGAGTGGGGACGGTATGAGTGCTCATATAGTTGGCGTTGTGATCTGAAGCTGTCCGCAGTACCATTGTCGTTTCGATCAGAGTTTGAGATCGCTGTTTTTCATATTTACGGTATAAAAAGGGGTCAAAAATACGCTATTTTGGACTGTGAAATTTATTTATTCAAGTAATATTACTTATTTATGTATTTTATTCATTAATTAATAAATTTGTAATGTTTTTTTTAATTTTTTTTTTATATTATACACGTACGCCATAGACGGAGCGCCTTAAATGACTATATTAATTAATTAATTTTTTTAATTAATTAATTTATTTATTTATTTTTTTATACTACGGACATGTAGGCACGTGGCGATACCACACGTGTATGTTGTTGTAATATACAGTATTTTATGTATTATTATTTTATTTATAGATTTTAATTTTTTATCATTACTATTATGGTATTTTTCTTTTCTTTTCTTTTTCTTTTTTTTTTTTATTATTTTTATTTTTTATTTTATTTTATGATGTGGAAAAGGGGGGTGATCAAACGTGTAAAATTGCAAGGGTTAAAAGATCTTTATTAACTTAACTATTCAAATACTTCAACAGTTTTTTTTTTTTTTTTGCAATGCTATAGCTCCCCTAGGAGCTATAACACTGCACACACTGAACCTGACACCGATCACTTGCCATGTAGTAACATGGCAATGATCGGTGTTATCAATGATTGATTGCTCAAGCCTGAATTTCAGGCTTGGAGCAATCAATTGAGGAGCGGACGCGCAGGAGGCAGGTGAGTGACCCTCCTGCTGCGTCCCAGCTGATCGGGACATCGCGATTTTATCGCGATGGTCCCAATCAGCCCGCTGAGCAGCCGGGATGCGTTCAATTACATTTTCAGACGCGGCGATGACTTTGATCGCCGCGTCTGAAAAGGTGATGCCGGACATCTGCCAGATCGGCGATGTCCGGCATTATCAGGGGTCCTGGTCGCTAATAGCAACTGGGACCCAACAGCTATAATGCGCGCTCACTATGTGAGCGCGGATTATAGCTGGGGACGCGCAAATGGACGTTAATAAACGTCCATTTGCGCAAACGTTAAAGGGGGTTAAAACAGCAGCAGCCACCCAGGGGCCGCCACCTCCAGAGCGGAGGGGACAAACAGGCGGGAGGGGGGGTTATGGTAAGGACCGCAACAGGGGGGGGGAGGCAGACGAAGGGGACCGCAACAGGGGGGAAAAAAGAGACGGACGGGGCAAGTAGGTAATCAGAGCCTGCTCCAGGAGCACCCAGGAGAGAGGGATCAAAGTACAGGCAGGGGAGAGGGCAAAAGAACGGGACAGGGCTCAAAGGGATTACAGTGGGAAAGGAGGGCAGGACTGATAAGAGGTCCGCCAGCCTCCTGAACCCGCCAAGGGTGCAACAGGAGGGGAGGCCAGCTCAGCCACAAGGGAGCATGCCAGCCCTCACCCATCTGCTCCATCCAGGCCACAAATAAGGGGCAGACACATACCAGCCAGCAGTCAAAACTCCGGGTCCTGGGCAGATTGAGGGGGAAAGGGAGGCACCACAGCTATAAATACCCAGGGGAGGGCCCCTGAAAGCCCGGGAAACTATTAGACCCCTGATTGGTGCACTCCTTCCCCCCCACCCATGGGACATACCACTATAGTTAGCAACAAGTTTTTACAGGCGGGGGAGGGGGCTAAAAAACATTGCCTGTATATTTCTTAACCCCTTAACTGCTCACCAGTCAGGGGGCAAGCTAGTTATGCACAGCTTGCCCCTCCAGCTACCAAGCAAACAATGCAGCAAAGACCAAGAGGGCAGCATTTTCCACCAAGGTGAGAGCTCTGAAGAAACAGGTGGATGAGATTGTTAGGCTGAGATCGGACATTGTGGAGGGAGGTGGTATACTCAGCGAGAGACTTGTGAACAAGGATCGTTTCTCCAGCATGAAGGTCTCAGGACAAGTGAGTAACCAAGATGACTGCCAGAGTGAGGAGGAAGAGATGGAGGGAGGTGAGGAGGGGGATTAGAGTGAGGGGGATATGGATACTGGACCTGTGTGTACCACCACTACTGTTACCCCAGACCCCCCACTTACCCTCAGTGAGGACTATGTAAACCCGGCTCAGGTGGCCTTACCTCCCTCCAGTGAGGAGGATGATGATGATGATGACGGCAGTGACTGCAGTGATGGAAGCGGCTTGGCAGATGGGGGTCTCCTGCGGGCAATTGTTATGCAGGAGTCCCCCACCCGTCTGGAAAACTTTTCCTTCGGGGATGATTTGGGCCCAGAGGAGAAGGGAAAGAAGAAGAAGAAAGGAAAGGGCAAGAAGAGGAAGAAGACACAAGGAGTTAAGTTTGTCTTTTCTCCCTTCCAGCAGTCTGGGTCGGCTGAAAAGGGTGCTGGGTCCCCCAATCTGCCAGACCCCGTTTCTGTAGTGGAGCGGGGCCAGCATGGGGGATACAGTAGCGCACCCAAAATGGCCGCGGGTGCTATAGAAAAAAAAGGGCACCCTCCTGTGAGGGGGGAGGGTGTCCAGGCACCGGAAAATGGCGGCAGATTCACCCGTTCGGGGGGCGGTCCCCTGGTTGAAGTGGGCGGTACAGGTCCTGGCACCGCAGGGCACTCTCCTGTGAGGGGGGGGGGGGGGGAGTGTCCGGGCGCTGGACCTTGTTGGTTCAGGGGGCGGTCCCCTAGGTGGCGTGGTTGATACTGGTTCTGGCGCCAGGGGGCACTCCGCTATAAAGTGGGAGGTTCCCTGCACATCAGCTGTAGCGGGAGTTAGTCCGGAGGGACAGTCTTTTTGTGAGGGGGAGTGGCCACCCATTTCAGAGGCGGAGCCTGTGTCTGCACCCAAAGACACAGGAAGAAAGAACTATGCAGCACCAATCCTGAAACCGGCAACCCTTAAACATGAAGCAAAAGACCCAGCCAGCCCAGTCTGTAACACTCCAAGGGAGAGTGAACGCAAGAGTGAAAGTGAAAGGAAAAATGTGAATAAAAATGGTAATGTGCAGAATGTGAGTTATAGTGGTGTGCATGGGAGGAGTTGTGGTAGCAGTGTTGATGAGGGGGGTGCAAGTAGTGTGCAAGAGAGGGGTGCAAGTAGTGTGCAAGAGAGGGGTGCAAGAGGAGTGCAAGAGAGGGGTGCAAGTGTAGTCCAAGAGAGGGGTGCTAGTGAAATACAGGTGAGGAGTGGTAGTGGAATGACAGAGAGAGGTGTTATGGCTGTTAAGAATAAGGGTCCAGGTTTGGCCTCTGGGTCAGTTCCTGGTTCGACTGCCCCCCCGGTAGTGGCTGCTTCTCAGAGAAGCTATGCCAGCGTCACTGCCGGGGGATCAGGGGGATCCCCATCTCCGTCTGGCTCTGGGGGTCACTTGCAACAGCGCCTCCTGGAGGCTCTACGTAGGGGAGACAGGTCAATCCATGTAGAGGGGAGGGGTGAGGTTGACCTGTCTTTTTGGATAGAAAGACATGGCTTAGGCGCCTTCCGAGAACAAAACGGGGAGGTGGTCTGGTCCCTCCCGACATCCGGCCAGGAAAGTGGCCGTAGGAATGTGGTCCGTTTAGTGTGGAGGGGCGAAGATGCGCGTCCGCCTCGGGGTAAGGTGGTTGAGCTCCTCCTCCGGATGGAATTCAGGGCAAGTGACATCTTTGCCCTGATCCACCCCTATGGTACTTCCGAGTTTGACATCAGCTTTGTTCGGCCAGAGGGTCTGGAACTTTTCTGGTCGAATTATGAGGTGGTGAAAAGCGAGCCCGGCTGGCGGGATTTCGCCGTAAAGGCGATATCCCGTCAGAATCTGGCCAAGAAAGTGACCGTTTTGACACGTAACGAGTCACTATCTTGCTATGACATTATGACCTGGCTTAGCCGATATGGGGATGTGACGGACATGCCAAAAAAGAACTATGACGAACATGGGATCTGGTCTGGGGCCTGGACGTTTTCCGTCAAACTGAAGCGTTCGGGGAGCACTGTTGCCCACATCCCATCAGCTGCTTTTCTTGGGAGAGACAGAATCCAAGTTTTCTACCAGGGGCAGCCCAAGGTCTGTCACAGGTGTGGCAGCCCCACTCACTTTAGCGCAGCCTGTACCGTGCAGGTCTGTGCACTGTGCGGTGGGGTAGGTCATCTTGCCGCATCCTGTAGGCAGATCAGGTGTCATCTGTGTGGTGTCTTAGGACACCCTTTCAGCCGTTGTCCTAGCGCCTTTGCCCGTGCGACGGTCACCTTGGCTGGGGAGAGCAGTAACGTTGCCTCAGCTGGGGAGGGCACGGGTGCGGGTGAAGGTGCAACAGGGTCAGTGAAGAGGAAAAGTCCCGCCAGGCTGAGGCGGGAGGCTAATCGGAGAAGGAGCAGGGAACTGGAGAGTTCCCATGTGGCAGGGGTAGCTTCTGGCCCTGCTCCTGAGGTTAGTCCTGAAACTGCTGAGACCCTGGGGGAGAATGTGCTGGAAGAGGAAATGGGGAGAATCTGTAAAGAAGAGGGCAGCAAGGCCGATCTTTCCGATTCCTCCCACTGTGAAAGTGTGGATGAGGAGGGTGAAGAGAGGCCAAAAAAGAAGGGCAGTAAAGGGAGAAAGAAGAGGTCGGAGCCCTCTAGTCCCCGTGCTGCGGACCAGGTCCCAAGCGGAAGCTTACCTGCCCCCCCTCTGATTGATCTGTCTAACCGGTACTCTGTCCTTGAAGACATCTCCTCCCCCTCCTTGAAGGGGGGGGGTCAGGGATGGGGTGCCTGAAGTGGGGGAGCCTCCAGGGGGAACTGGGCCCTGTCCTGATGGGGCAATTTCCGCAGGGGATGGGGCCAAATCGGAGCCAGGCGGAGATGGGGATTATAAAATGGACCAGTCAGAATCAAAAAAACGGTCCAAAGACAAGGAAGCCTCCTCATCTGGGGATGAGGGGGTAAAGAAGAAACAAAAATGAGGGGGTTAGGGCCGTCTATCTCAATCACCCATGATGGCGGCACTCACCCCATTGACACTGGCATCTATTAACTGTGCCAGTATAAAGTCTGATACGGCTAGATTCGCAGCCTTTGATTTTCTCGGCCGTGTTGAAGCCGATATTTTGTATCTGCAGGAGACCAGGTTGTCAGATCTTGCCTCTCTGGTAAAAGCCAGGAGAGAGTGGAGGCGTGGCCCCTCCCACTGGTCTCTTGCGGCTGAGCCGTATAGTGGGGTGGCGGTCCTTTTTACCGCTCCTGTTGAATGCAGACGGGTTATTGAGTTAGAAATGGGGAGGTGCCTGATCTTAGATGTCCTCATGAAGGGGCAAGAGCTCCGGCTTATTAACATCTACGCCCCACAAACCAAGTGGGGCCGCAAAGATCTCTTTATGAGGATTAAGCCCTTTCTTTTTACAAGCCGACAGGTGATCTTTGGAGGGGATTTCAATACTGTCAAAAGGTCCCAAGATAGGAGAGGCTCCAATGATCGGTTGGCTTATGATAGCATAGCTCTCAATAGCATAGTTAGGGTAGCTCGCCTAGAGGACGCCCACATCCGGAGCCCCTCAGGCCACGCGGGTTTCACCTATCATCGAGGTAGCTGCAGGTCTAGAATAGACAGGTTTTATTTGAAGGAGGAAGCTGTCTCTTCTGCAGTGTCCGTGGTTGAGGTGGAGTTCTCCGATCACTGTATGATTTTGTTTTCCCTGAATGTTTCAGAGACCCCTCGGATGGGTAAAGGTTATTGGAAGCTGAATTCGTCCCTCCTGGAGGAAGCAGAGGTAAGACAGTCCTTTGAGGATTTTCTTCAGAGTCAGGTACCTTTACTGGGCCTATGTAGTAGTAAGTCAGAGTGGTGGGAGATATTCAAGAAGCGGGTTGCGGGGTTCTTCCGCCAGCTCTCGAGCCTCAGGTCCCTGAATAGGTATCGCCTGTATCAGGGACTGAGGAGGAAACTCGAGCTTCTCGTCTCGACTGGAGGTAGCCGGGAGGATATCTCCAGAGTGAAGTCCTTGCTGATGAGGTGTCAGTACGATAGGCACGCATCTTTGGTTTTTGAGAGGGATTTCGGGAAGTACCGCTCGCCCGACCCTTACAGAAACTGTAAGATGTCAGTGAGTAGTAAAGTCATTTCAGGACTGATTGATAGTACAGGATCTCTGAATCGGTCCAGATCAGGGATCTTGGAGGTCGTCAGATCCTTCTACTCGCATCTCTTGGGAAGGAAGGATCTAGATCGAGACGGGATGTCGGCTTTCCTGGCTGAAACCATTCCTGAGCCAGGGGTAGACCCCTCTCTTGATGTTTTGGCAAAAAAAATCAGGGAAGAGGAAGTGAGACTGGCGATTGAGGGGCTTGCCCCCAAAAAGTCACCAGGTCCGGATGGCTTAACATCCGAGTGGTACAAGACCTTTAAGGAGTCTTTAGCTCCCCTCTTGACTGAGGTATTCAATGAGTGTCTCTCCTCGGGCACTCTGCCGAAGTCAATGAGGAGGTCAGCCCTGATTCTTCTCTCAAAGGGTAAAGATCCCAGCCATATTGAGAATTGGAGGCCCATAGCTCTTCTCAATACGGACAGGAAGCTTCTGGCAGAGATACTGTTTAATCGGCTGGTGAAGTTTGCACCCCGGCTCCTTTCGGGGGCCCAGCACTGCTCTGTTCCAGGCCAAAGCACCTTAAGTGCTGTTCTCGGTGTCCGGGAGGCAGTGGAGCGGAGTAGTGCAGGTCTCTGGAAGGGGTACTTGCTGTCCCTGGATCAGGCCAAAGCATTTGATCGGGTGAACCACGAGTACCTCTGGTCCGTCCTCCTGAGATATGGCTTACCGTGTGCTTTTATTAATTGGCTTAAGACCTTATATGCAGGGGCAGAGAGTTTCCCGCTGGTGAACGGGTGGTCTGGCCGCTCTTTTGAGGTGGGGTCCGGAGTCCGTCAGGGTTGTCCTTTGAGCCCGCTTTTATACGTGTTCGCAATTGATCCCTACGTCCGGAGGGTAGATTGTGGGCCGTTGGCGGGAGTCGGGATGAGTCTGGCGGAACTGGATGTCGCCCAGAGAGTGGTGGCGTACGCTGATGATGTCACCATTTTCGTTTCCTCGAGAGAGGAGGTCGATGTGGTGATGTCGGAGGTGGAACGCTACTCGGAGGCATCCGGGTCTAAGATCAACCGGGATAAGTGTGAAAGTCTCTGGCTGGGAGGGGGAGATCCCACTTTTGATCTCCCGGACACCCTCCCAGGGCCCCAAGACTCAGCAAAAATTCAGGGCATCACATTCGGCCAGGATGATTATCCCACCAAAAACTGGGATGGTAAGCTACAGGATGCCACTCATAGGGTGGATCAGTGGAAGGGTTGGTCTATGACCCTCAGGGAAAGGGTACACCTGATCAAATCGTATCCTGCTCCCCTTGTTTATCTATCTTGGCAGTGTATGTATCTTGCCAGATGCCTACTACACTAGGATCTACAGCCTGTTTTTCCAACTGTTATGGGGGAACAGGATGAACCTAGTCAAGAGAGAGGTTCCGTACCGCACAAGGAGACTAGGGGGTTTATCTATGGTAAACCCTGTGGTGTTCTTAACAAACACCTTCTTGAAAGCTAACATTTCAAACCTCTGGTCAGAGAGGGCTCCTCCGTGGGTACTCTCCTGCAGGGAATGGTTTCGGCCTTTCTTCCAGGAATGGGAGACAGGAGGGCAAGTGAAGGACCTCCGTACGCCCCATGGGCATCTTCCGGCTTACGCTACCCCGACTCTGAAGGCGATACGTCGGTGGGGTCTGGGAGTGTGGGAGATCAGGACCCAGTCAAGGCAGTTCCTTGACAAACGGGTTCTGTTGACCCACTTCCAGAAGCCTCTGGCGCTCAGGGACTGCACAGGTCGGGATCTGAGGGTGGGGTTGTATCTCTTAAATATGAAAAGGATCCCCCAGAAGTTTTGGGACTTGGCCTGGCGCTGCTTTCAGGGGAAGCTATATGTGAGGGACAATTTGAAGTGCAGGAGATCTGATGACCGGGGATGTCCCCGAGAAGAGTGCGGGGACATGCTGGAAAGCATGGACCATTTCCTGCTTCATTGTCCCTTTAATATAAGGGTCTACAACCGGGTGGGCGCTTCCATCGGCTGGAGTCAACTAGGGTCAGTTTATCTTTAGGGATAATGGTAGGGTGAGAGGTAGGGTGCAGTTAGGGAAAGAATATACATTTTGTATGTATCAGGATTGCCTTCCTTCTTCCTGGTGGTGGGCTAATGCATGTGCACCCTAGCTTTTTGTTTTGTTTTCAGATGCTATGGTTATGAAGGGCTTACAGGCACCGAACTTGGGCCTAAAGTGGGTTGTATTGTTTGCTTATGTATGTTAAAGCTGGTAATGGTTAAGTTGGTTGGGAGGAGTTCTAGGTTGGGAGGGTATATTTGTGGGTGGTGGTGGTCTTTTCTTTTGGTGGACCTGGCATGGGTCAGTTGTGGACTGGACATTGAGGACTATGAACTGTATGGAAAAAACTCTGACCCATGTACAGGAGGGCGGGTGGTGTGGGTGAAGGGTCAGTTTACTGTAGAATGTTCTTTTATATTTGTAGGTGTGTTTTATGTTTATTTACAGGTGTATATAGTTTGTGTATAGTATTGTACATAGTAGTGTATATAGTTAGTTATGTATATAGTATGTATAATGTTATGTTATAAAAAAAAATTTTTTTTTTTTTTTTTAAGTATATAGTATTTATAGTAGAGATAGACATGGCAGTCGAACCAGTTTTGTTTTTGTAGTAATGTTTCTTTAGTATCCCGTTGTGGATTTATTTTCTTTGGTTTATATATGTAGTATGTAGTAAAGATGTGTGTAAGCATGTGTGTATTGTGTTTTCTGTGATATTTTCCCGAGTTTGGGTATTTTGAGTTGAATTTAATTTATTTATTTATTTATTTTTGGTTTCTTGGTTAAATGTAGTTAATATATGGATATATATGTGTGCATGTGTGAGTGTGGTATAGTGTTGTTATTATTATTATAATTATTATTTAAAAAAAAAAAAACATGGTGTGCAGTGTGAGTGCTTGTTGTGTTTTCTATTTGTAATGTATGATTTTTCCCGAGTTTGGGTGTTTTGAGTTAAAGCGAAATAGTGCTATATTTATGTTTCTTATGAGTGTGTTGTTTGGCTATGAAAGGTGTAGTTATAATATTTCTAGTTCTAGTAGGAAAGCTGGGCTAGCCGGTTAGGCAGGATTTTTGTTCTTTTATTTAAATGTAAAGTTTGGGTTTATGTTATTTCATGTTGTTGTTTTCCGTTATGGCAAAGTTGTGCTGGTTTATGTTTTGTTATGATTTGTATTTTTCTAATAAAAGATTTACAGGATATAACTCAGGATCAGTACAGGATAAGTAATGTATGTACACAGTGACCTCACCAGCAGAATAGTGAGTACAGCTCTTTAGAATAATACAGGATATAACTCAGGATCAGTACAGGATAAGTAATGTAATATATGTACATAGTGACCTCACCAGCAGAATAGTGAGTACAGCTCTTTAGAATAATACAGGATATAACTCAGGATCAGTACAGGATACGTACGGGGGAGGGGATTATCAGATTATGCAAGTGAGGGGAGGATACCCCCGGCGGTGGGTCCCTTGCTGCGGCCTTGATCCTGGAAGCGGCCGTGTGGGGACTGAGAGGAGCGGGAGACTCTCTATGCTCCGCTCTTCTCTATGATGCCGCCCGTGACGTTGCACCACACGTCACGTCACGTGACCATCTCCCAGACAGCCATTGCGGTACTGGCTGCCTGGGAATGAGTGACGGCGGCGGCGAACATAAAAAGGTAGCGTGCGGCGCAAACCCGCCCCCCCGCCCACTCCTACTAACATTTTGGCCGGGCCCCTGACGCCTGGCCCGCCAGCCTTTATCAGCTTTATGGGGCAAAAGGGGAGAGCTGCTTTTGGGCCCCCAGGAATTACAGGGCCCGGTGCAGCTGCCCCTTTTGCTCCACACCCGGCACACCCTGTGCGCACGCCTATGAGTGTACATGGGTGACAGAGGGGTGTAGAGGAGTGTACATGAGTGACAGAGGGGTGTAGAGGAGTGTACATGGGTGACAGAGGGGTATAGAGGAGTGTACATGGGTGACAGATGGGTGTACATGGGTGACAGAGGGTTGTAGAGAAGTGTAAATGGGTGACAGGGGTGTAGAGAGGTGTACAAGGGTGATAGATGGGTGTAGAAGAGTGAACATGGGTGACGGGGGCATAGGGGTGACAGAGGGGTGGACAGGGGGTGGACATGGGTGACAGGAGGGTGGAGAGGGGAGACAGGGGGTCAGAGGGGTGGACAAGGGGGTAATAGAGGGACAGGAGTGACAGAGGGGTGGACTGGGGTAACAAAGGGACAGATGGGTGAACAGGAGGGTGGACATGGGTGACAGAGTGGGGGTGGACATGGGTGACGGGGGGTGGACATGGGTGACGGGGAGGATTACATGGGTGACGGGGGAGGGATTACATGGGTGACGGGGGAGGGATTACATGGGTGACGGGGGAGGGATTACATGGGTGACAGGGAGGGTGGACATGGGTGACAGGGAGGGTGGACATGGGTGACAGGGAGGGTGGACATGGGTGACAGGGGCGTTGGACATGGGTGACAGGGAGGGATTACATGGGTGACAGGGAGGGATTACATGGGTGACAGGGAGGGATTACATGGGTGACAGGGAGGGATTACATGGGTGACAGGGAGGGATTACATGGGTGACAGGGAGGGATTACATGGGTGACTGAGGGGTGGACATGGGTGACTGAGGGGGTGGACATGGGTGACAGGGGGGGTGGACATGGGTGACAGAGGGGTGTACATGGGTGACAGGTGTGTAGAGGAGTGTACATGGGTGGCAGAGGGGTACAGAGGAGTGTACATGGGTGACAGATGGGTGTACATGGGTGACAGAGGGTTGTAGAGAAGTGTAAATGGGTGTCAGAGGGGTGTAGAGAGGTGTACAAGGGTGATAGATGGGTGTAGAAGAGTGAACATGGGTGACGGGGGCATAGGGGTGACAGAGGGGTGGACAGGGGGTGGACATGGGTGACAGGAGGGTGGAGAGGGGAGACAGGGGGTCAGAGGGGTGGACAAGGGGGTAAAAGAGGGACAGGAGTGACAGAGAAGGGTGGACTGGGGTAACAAAGGGACAGATGGGTGAACAGGAGGGTGGACATGGGTGACAGAGTGGGGGTGGACATGGGTGACAGGGGGTGGACATGGGTGACGGGGGGGATTACATGGGTGACGGGGGAGGGATTACATGGGTGACGGGGGAGGGATTACATGGGTGACAGGGAGGGTGGACATGGGTGACAGGGAGGGTGGACATGGGTGACAGGGAGGGTGGACATGGGTGACAGGGAGGAAGGACATGGGTGACAGGGGGGGTGGACATGGGTGATAGGGGGGGTGGACATGGGTGACAGGGGGGGTGGATATGGGTGACAGGGGGGGTGGACATGGGTGACAGGGGGGTGGACATGGGTGACAGGGAGGGATAACATGGGTGACGGGGAGGGATTATATGGGTGACAGGGAGGGATTACATGGGTGACAGGGAGGGATTACATGGGTGACTGAGGGGGTGGACATGGGTGACTGAGGGGGTGGACATGGGTGACAGGGAGGGATTACATGGGTGACAGGGAGGGATTACATGGGTGACGGGGGGGTGGACATGGGTGACTGGGGGGGTGGACATGGGTGACTGGGGGGGTGGACATGGGTGACTGGGGGGGTGGATATGGGTGACAGGGAGGGTGGACATGGGTGACAAGGAGGGTGGAAATGGGTGACAGGGAGGGTGGAAATGGGTGACAGGGGGGGTGGACATGGGTGACAGGGGGGGTGGACATGGGTGACAGGGGGGGTGGACATGGGTGACTGGGGGGGTGGACATGGGTGACTGGGGGGGTGGACATGGGTGACTTGGGGGGTGGACATGGGTGACTGGGGGGGTGCACATGGGTGACAGGGAGGGTGGACATGGATGACAGGGGGGGATTACATGGGTGACATGGAGGGATTACATGGGTGACAGGGAGGGATTACATGGGTGATAGAGATGGACAGGGAGGTAAACAAGGCAGATATGGCTGACAGGGGGGGGTGGACATGGGTGATAGAGATGGACAGGGAGGTAAACAAGGCAGACGTGGCTGACAGGGGGGGTGGACATGAGTGACGGGGTCGGGGGGGAGGGGTAGAGTGTGGACCTGGGTGACGGTGGGGGGATTTAGACAGGGTTGAGAAGGTGAACAGAGGGGTGGAAAGGGTACGGTACCTTAAGCAAGCCGGCCCGCACAGCTTGCAGTTCCACAGGAGGCACGGGAGTACGGCGCTGGTGCAGCTCGTTCCGCCCCAGGGCACCATATCCGGCTCACTGCGCCGCAAGGGAGAGGGGGACGGAGGGGGACACAGGAGACGGAGAGTGAAGGAGGGGGATGCGGGGGACACAGGGAACAGATGGGGAAGGAGGGGAACACGGGTCACGCGGCAGACGCAGGGGACGGAGGGGAACACAGGAAACGCAGGAGATAGAGGGGGACGCTGTGTGCGCAGTGCGCACGCAGACTTCCCTTCCCCCCTGCGCCGTCAGGCCGGGGCGGGACATTTAAAAAAAAATAATAGTAAAAAATAAAAAAAATCACGGCAAAATCCAGCGGCACCACGGGCAGTGCTGAACGGCACACACGTGTGCCGCGGCACCGCGGTTGGGAATCACTGCTATATACTGACCCCCATATATATGAATGTATACTATATACTGACCACATATATATGAATGTATACTATATACTGACCCCCGTATATATGAATGTATACTATATACTGACCCCCATATATGAATGTATATTATATACTGACCCCCATATATATGAATGTATACTATATACTGACCCCCATATATATGAATGTATATTATATACTGAAACCCCATATATATGAATGTATACTATATACTGACCCCCATATATATGAATGTATATTATATACTGACCACATATATATGAATGTATACTAAATACTGACCCCCGTATATATGAATGTATACTATATACTGACCCCCATATATGAATGTATATTATATACTGACCCCTATATATATGAATGTATACTATATACTGACCACATATATATGAATGTTTACTATATACTGACCCCATATATATGAATGTATACTATATACTAACCCCCATATATGAATGTATACTATATACTGACCCCCATATATATGAATGTATACTTTATACTGACCCCATATATATGAATGTATACTATATACTGACCCCCATATATATGAATGTATACTATATACTGACCCCCATATATATGAATGTTTACTATATACTGACCACACATATGAATGTATACTATATACTGACCCCCATATATATGAATGTATACTATATACTGACCCCCATATATATGAATGTATACTATATACTGACCCCCATATATGAATGTATACTATATACTGACCACACATATGAATGTATACTATATACTGACCCCCATATATATGAATGTATACTATATACTGACCCCCATATATATGAATGTATACTATATACTGACCCCCATATATGAATGTATACTATATACTGACCCCCATATATATGAATGTATACTATATACTTACCCCCATATATATGAATGTATACTATATATTGACCACATATATGAATGTTTACTATATACTTAGCAACCAATCAGATCGCTTCTTTCATTTTTGAATAGGCCTCTGAAAAATGAAAGAAGCAATTTGATTGGTTGCTATGGGCAACTCAGCAGCTTTTCCAGGAAAGTAAAGTTTAACCACAACACTGTAACACTGTCCACCCTGGGACTCGAACCAGTGACGGTTTCCCATCCCACTGTACTGCCGAGACGGTCCTGCTTATCTTACATGCAGTGAGATCCCCATAGACCACAATTAGCCTATTGGTTTTATTGGGCAAAAAATCACAGAGTTGATGCACTAGTCACAGTTCTCTATACCATTAATGAAGGGAGGGCTCAATATTCGCAAATTTGCGCATATGCGCACAAATTTTCACATATGCGCAAAAAAAGCGAATATTCGTAATTATGAATATATAGTGCTATATTTGCAATATTTGCAAATTCGCGAATATGCTATATTCGCGATTAAAATTTGAATTGCGAATATTCGTGAGCAACACTAGTCGCTGCAAATACAGTGAAGGAGTTTAAACATGCATGGGATAGGCATAAGGCTATCCTTCATATAAGATAGGGCCAGGGACTATTGATAGGATTCAGATTATTGGGCAGACTAGATGGGCCAATTGGTTCTTATCTGCCGACACATTCTATGTTTCTATACTGTATGGATATCAGAAAAATGGTTCCAAGCTCTTATTTCTTTATTAAATTCACTACTTTGGGGCAGGAAAGCACGAGAATGAAATATGTTTCTTTAACGTTAGCTGAGCACGATGGGGGTTGGGCACTTTTTTTTTTTTTTAGGTACTTTTTAGCACTAAAATTGCAGACTATTATGAGAAGGAGGGAAAATGTAGTCCTATTTTTTCTCTCTAAGGGTATGTTCACACTACGGAATTCCCGCGGAAATCCACGGGCGGAATTCCGCAAGCCGAATTCCACGGGCGGAACTCCGAGAGCCGAATTCCGCGGTGTGAACTTAACATTAATGTGAATGGGTTTCCGCGAGAGCCGTTCACACTGCGGAATTTCAGCGCCAATGAAATTGTTCCGCCCAAAGAAAGAACATGTTCATTCTTTGCACGGAAGTCCGCGAGCACTGCATAGCTGTCAATGGTGACGGCTCAGTGCCGCCCGGTCCTACCGCCACCGCCGGCTGCCAGTCTGAATCTTCGCTCACTGAATTCAGCGAGCGGAGATTCCATTCACACACTGTAGTGTGAACATACCCTAATGGGTCGTTATAAGGATATTTTTGAGATTTTGGAAGCTGGGATACTCACTACACCCATGCATATCTAGATAATTAAGTATGGGAGGAACTTAAAAAATGTTTAAAATCACATGGAGATTTGACTTTACTTCATTATGGTCGAATAAAGCACTTAAAGAATTCCTTAAAATTAAAGATTCACTCTTTTGGATGAAAAGGGGCTTATTTATGTAAATCAATTATACGCTTTAGGTCAAATAAAGTCGTTTGAAGAGATAGCCCATAAGTGTGTGGGGGGAAGACAATCAGAAACATTGTTTTTAACAAATAAGTAACACAGATCATAAACCAATAAAAGGAGAGATTGGAGATTTCAGGGATTCTATATATAAGAAAAGTTTAATTAGACTATTTCCTTATGCGAAGTTGCTGTCTCGGCATGCTGGGAGTTGTGGTTCTGCAGCGGTTGGGGGTTCACAGCTTGAAGACCACTGCTATAGAGGGTGCAAATGTATCTGAGCCCTGGAACTCAAATAATGTGAAATATGAGATGATCAAAATGGAGCCCCTGCACTAATTACTTGGGTTCTGAGGTCTGTAAGGTCCATAGTAAAAACATCAGGTTCTGTCTATAGCAGATACTAAATCATGGCAGCTCAAAGAAACAAGCAGTCATTCTGACATGTCACATGTGATGTCATAGACAGCTGGAGGCCTGACATCCCACTGACAGCCGCCCGAGCCTTCAGTCAGTTCCAGTGCGATTAATGAGAATAGTGAGATTAGCGTCTTCTTCTTCTACTTGTCTGAAATGGAGCTAAAAGGACTGGGGTTCGTCCCCCTCCTGTTGGCGTTTTGGTGTGCGGCCTGGCTTGCCACCAGCTACATCATGACGGTCGTCCTCGGCCATGCAGCCTCGCCACTGATGAGCATCAGGTAAGATAAACAAGCACATGATTCTTATTTCATGGGTTGGGAGTGAGGAAATATCCATAATAACATTGGTTTCTTTTCCTTCACAGTGACGTGGGAAATGTCTTTCCCGAAAGCATATTATTCAGAATTGGATTCATAGGGACGTCCATTGGCACTTTGGTACTAACCTTTCTTATTTATAAGTATATGGTTATGCATACTGAAGAGTTCAGGGGTCATCAGGTCCTGATCCAGAGGATCCTGCTGGCCATTGTGTGGGCCTCCTGTTTTTCCACAGCTGTTATGCATGTATTGTCCCCCGAA
Organism: Hyla sarda; assembly: GCF_029499605.1. Classification (NCBI taxonomy): domain Eukaryota; kingdom Metazoa; phylum Chordata; class Amphibia; order Anura; family Hylidae; genus Hyla; species Hyla sarda. Next base: position 124,009 of record NW_026610997.1, read on the forward strand.
GAATATCCCAGGATACACTTTGTCAGCACGATAATTTCCATTACATGTGAAGCCTTATACTACCTTGGGCAGTCCATCCAGATGTATAAATTACCAGGAGCAAAAAAAGTCATCCACCATAGTAGATGCACCTGCTGTGGCCTGACTTTTGTCTGTGTAGTTTTCTATTTTGGATATGAAACATTAAAGGAATTATTCCATAATGATGAAGACTGGGACGAGATCCGTGAAATCCCCATCATAATCATCGAGTGGGTGATGCTTCTACTGATCCTGATAAACATCGTGACCTATTATTCCACCATGCAGAGGTTATTGTTGACCGTCTCCAGAAACAGCTGCACACTCTCTCTTAGAGTAAAAATTGATGACTTCGGGGTGTAGACCACCACGGGGGCCATCAAGTGGACTTCTGGGAGAGATACTGCACAGGACACGGAAAACATCTAAAGAAGAATAACTGGGGGACTACATATGGTGCCAGTAATCATGACACAATAATATGAGCTGGTGATATTACCTATACAAAAAAAAATAAAAAAAATAATAAAAAAATATTGGTGTGTGAAGTGTAATACCTAGTTAGAAAAACAGAATCAAATTCATCATTATAACCCCCCTCTGCATTACCCTGTTTATTATTTTTCAAGCAAGCACTTTGTTCTAATTCGTCCACTCTCTGGCGTGCTCCTTGTATAAGGGGTTTGGGATACCCTTTTTGTTTAAAACGATCCTCCAGGTTCTCTAGTTGTTGTAGGTATTTTTGTGTGGAAGAACAATTCCTTCGGATTCTTTTCATTTGACCTAATGGAATGTTCTTCTTCCATTATTTAAGATGGCAACTGTTAAAGTCGAGGTATCTGTTTGCATCCACCTCCTTAAAATAGTTGGCAGTATGCGAACAGCCATCCTGAATATAGATATTTAAATCCAGGAACTCACATTTTTTGGGGGGACTGATGCAGCGCTGCCTTTGGATATCTCTGGCTCTGCCATAGCGCTTTTTTTGAGGGGGCGTGTCGGCTGCCCCTTCGTCTGGTGGTCAACACTAGTGTTGCTCGCAAATATTCGCAATGCGCGAATTCGCGAATATTCGCCAATATAGCACTATATATTCGAAATTACGAATATTGTTTTTTTTTTTTTCACAATACACATCACAGTGATCATCCCTCTCTGCTTCCAGCTTGTGTGGTGTAAAGAAGGCTCTAATACTACTGTGTGAGACTGGCGTATGAATTTTCGCATATGGGAAAATTTGCTTATGCACATTTTCATTTATGCAAATTTTCGCATATGCAAAAATATTACGCGAATATTACGAATATGCGAATTTAGCGAATATATGACGAATATTTGTCCATATATACGCGAAATATCGCGAATTCGAATATGGCCTATGCTGCTCAACACTAGTCAACACGCGCTATCTGGCCAGCGAGCCAGGGCCCCGTACAGGAGATCACGGGGCCCCCCAGCAGTCGGACACCCCACAATCTGAAATGTATCCCCTATCCTTGGGATAGGGGATGTTTTTCAACACTGCACTACTCCTTTAATGGCCTCCAAAATGAAGTTCCTCTGATGTATGGGCATCAAGGGATCTTCCACTAAAAAAGATCACACAGCTTCCACTCCTCTGTCATGTGGGATGTTACTATATAATGAAGCAATATCTAGCGTTGCCCACATATAGTCCTCTTCCCGTATGATATCTTTCAATAGGGTTAATAAACGCCCATTTATCTCTGAGGTATGCTGGTAAAGACACCGCACATTTCTGTAACTGATGGTCTATATATTCAGATAAACATCTGGCAACTATCGGACGACCAGGTGTTTTTTTTTCGGTCTTTATGTACATTAGGTAGAAAATAAAAATAAGGTACATTTGGTTTGGGGTTAAATATATATCATGTTTTTCCCTCTTAAAGGGGTACTACGCACCAAGACATCTTATCCCCTCTCCAAAGGACCCCCGTGATCTCGGTTGCGGCACCCTGTTGTCATCACTGCACAGAGAATACAGGGGCCAGCACATCGGCATAGCCATTGACTGTCCTGGCATGCTGGGAGTTTTGCTACAGCTGGAACTCTTTTTATTAGAAAAATATAAAACTTTTACAAAACACAAATACAATGCTTAATCAGCTGAAACATAAGGATGAAAAAGTAACAAATATAAACTCTTTGTTACAGAATAAAAGGACCTACCTAACCAACCAGCCCAGCTTAACTCAACTACCAAATAATGCCTGATACTACTAATTCTTACCTATTATCCTTCCAAACACACACACATACACACACACATTAATTACCAACAAAACATAAATATAGCTTTCCTTAATTAAGTTTTAACTGAAAACATCCGAATAGGAAACTTATCCCCACATACCATACACAAAATGCATTAAACAAAAATAAATAGGGCTAACTGCCATAAAAATAATAAGGAAATAAATAAAATAATTCCATCTTGGAAATACCATTAATTTTACACACAGACAACAACCAATACTCACAATACATATTAGATCATAACAACGAAAAAAATAAAAAAATAAAATAAAGTAAAAAAAAATAAAAAAATTTATAATAAAAAGAGGGCTTATTGCCATAACTAAAAATAATTCCAACTTGGAAATTTCATTTATTTATTTATTTTTTCCCCTTTCTCCTTTCCCTTCTCTTTAAACTATAGTAACACACACATGCATGGATACATTACCATAAGGGGGAAAAAATAAACACAATAATATCAACTAAAAGCTGGTCCGACTTCCTTTACCCAACAATGAGGTATAACACTATACAAAAATACATAAAACTATTTATACTTATGAAATACATGTAAACAAGAATAAAACCTAAAGAAAAATAACCTACACTATGAACTCTCCCATCACCCACACCACTCCCACTGGACATGGTCAGAGTTCGTGTATCACAGTGTTTTTTTTATTTATTATTATTTTTTTTTTACTGAAACAGTCATTGTCCATAAACTGACCCAAGTCAGACCCAAAGCATCACCCCCTCCCCCCAACAACCCCCACCCAACTTAAAATTAATCCCCCCCCCCACTATTATTAACTAACTCAACAATGTACTAATTCACTACAACCACAGAAATAATATGAAAAACAAAGTAATACAGTACTTCAAACCCCCACCAGGCCCAAGATTGGTTGCCTGCAAGCCCTTTACATTCAAATTACAGAAAACAAAACAAAAAGCTAGAGTGACATGCATAGCCCACCACCAGGAAGAAGGATGGCAATCCTGATAAAACTAAGTTTCAAAATGCTTACCCTATGAACCTTACTTCTAACCCTATCGCTATCCCTTCATAAAACTGACCCTATACTCACCCTAACATCTATATACTGTCCCTAACCAAAATTAAGGTACATCAAAAGAAAACCCTCTCCACAGGAGAGAAGCCCTACTGGTACCAAGACTGCCATACTCCAAAGACCTGATCTTCCCGAGGTCACCAGTGATGTTCCTACATACCTCCACCTCGGAGAGGACTTTCTGTTGGGTCGATACTAAGCACCGTGCATTCCACGTGTAGTACCTAACCACTAAGCTAACTAAGAATAAAGTGCCCCGATCACGGCCACCCAGGTTCCTGAATGCCCCATAAGCCCACTCCGGATAGGAAAGGCCGGCAAGTTGACTCCAGCCGATGGAAGCACCCACCCTGTTGTAAACCCCTATATTAAAGGGACAATGAAGCAGGAAGTGGTCCATGCTTTCCAGCGTGTCCCCGTACTCTTCTCGGGGACATCCCCGGTCATCAGAGTTCCTGTACTTCAGGTTGTCCCTCACATATAGCTTCCCCTGAAAGCAGCGCCAGGCCAAGTCCCAAAACTTCTGGGGGATCCTTTTCATATTTAAAAGATGCAATCCCACCGTCAGATCCCGACCTGGGCAGTCCCTGAGCGCCAGAGGCTTCTGGAAGTGGGTCAACAGAACCCGTTTGTCAAGGAACTGCCTTGACTGGGTCCTGATCTCCCACACTCCCAGACCCCACCGACGTATCGCCTTCAGAGTCGGGGTAGCGTAAGCCGGAAGATATCCATGTGGTGTACGGAGGTCCTTCACTTGCCCTCCTGTCTCCCATTCCTGGAAGAAAGGCCGAAACCATTCCCTGCAGGAGAGTACCCACGGAGGAGCCCTCTCTGACCAGAGGTTTGCAATGTTGGCTTTCAAGAAGGTGTTCGTTAAGAACACCACAGGGTTTACCATAGATAAACCCCCTAGTCTCCTCGTGCGGTACGTAACCTCCCTCTTGACTAGGTTCAACCTGTTCCCCCATAACAGTTGGAAAAACAGGCTGTAGACCCTAGTGTAGTAAGCCTCTGGTAAAATACATACGCTGCCCAGATAGATAAACAAGGGGAGCAGGTACGATTTGATCAGGTGTACCCTTTCCCTGAGGGTCATAGACCAACCCTTCCACTGGTCCACCCTCTGAGTGGCATCCTGGAGCTTACCATCCCAGTTTTTGGTGGGATAATCATCCTGGCCGAATGTGATGCCCAAAACTTTTGCTGAGTCTTGGGGCCCTGGAAGGGTGTCCGGGAGATCAAACGTGGGGTCTCCCCCTCCCAGCCAGAGACTCTCACACTTATCCTGGTTGATCTTAGACCCGGATGCCTCCGAGTAGCGGTCCACTTCCGACATCACCACATCGGCCTCCTCTCTCGAGGAGAGGAAAATGGTGACATCATCAGCGTACGCCACCACTCTCTGGGCGACACCCGGCTCCGCCAGAATCATCCTGACTCCCGCCAATGGTCCGCAACTCACCCTCCTAAGGAAGGGATCGATCGCAAATACATATAAGAGCGGGCTCAAAGGACAACCCTGACGGACTCCAGACCCCACCTCAAAGAGCGGCCAGACCACCCGTTCACCAGCGGGAAACTCTCTGCCCCTGCATACAAGATCTTAAGCCAATTAACAAAAGTACACGGTAAGCCATATCTCAGGAGGACGGACCAGAGGTAGTCATGGTTCACTCGATCAAATGCTTTGGCCTGATCCAAGGAAAAGTAAGTACCCCTTCCAGAGACCCGCACTACTCCGCTCCACTGCCTCCCTGACACTGAGGACAGCACTTAAGGTGCTTCGGCCTGGAACAGAGCAGTGCTGAGCCCCCGAAAGGAGCCGGGGTGCAAACTTCACCAGCCGATTAAACAGTATCTTGGCCAGAAGCTTCCTGTCTGTAGGTGCGAGTAGAAGGATCTGACGACCTCCAGGATCCCTGATCTGGACCGATTCAGAGATCCCGTACTATCAATCAGTCCTGAGACTACTTTACTACTCACTGACATCTTGCAGTTCCTGTAAGGGTCGGGCGAGCGGTACTTCCCGTAATCCCTCTCAAAAACCAAAGATGCTTGCCTATCGTACTGACACCTCATCAGCAAGGACTTCACTCTGGAGATATCCTCTCGGCTACCTCCAGTCGAGACGAGAAGCTCGAGTTTCCTCCTCAGTCCCTGATACAGGCGATACCTGTTTAGGGACCTGAGGCTCGAGAGCTGGCGGAAGAACCCCGCAACCTGCTTCTTGAATATCTCCCACCACTCAGACTTACTACTACAAAAGTCCAGTAAAGGTACCTGACTTTGAAGAAAATCCTCAAAGGACTGTCTTATCTCTGTTTCCTCCAGGAGGGACAAATTCAGCTTCCAATAACCTTTTCCCATCCGGGGGGTCTCTGAAACATTCAGGGAAAACAAAATCATACAGTGGTCGGAGAACTCCACCTCAACCACGGACACTGCGGAAGAGACGGCTTCCTCCTTTAAATAAAACCTGTCTATCCTAGACCTGCTGCTACCTCGATGAAAGGTGAAACCCGCGTGGCCTGAGGGGCTCCGGATGTGGGCATCCTCTAGGCGAGCTTCCCTGACTATATTACTAAGGGCCACACAGTCATAAGCCAGCCGATCATTGGAACCTCTCCTATCTTGGGACCTCGTGACATTATTGAAGTCCCCTCCAAAGATCACTTGCCGGCTAGTAAAAAGAAAGGGTTTAATCCTCATAAAGAGATCCTTACGGCCCCACTTTGTTTGTGGGGTGTAGATGTTAATGAGCCGGAGCTCTTGTCCCTTCATGAAGACATCTAAGATCAGGCACCTCCCCATTTCTAACTCAATGACCCGTCTGCATTCGACCGGAGCGGTAAAAAGGACCGCCACCCCACTATACGGCTCAGCCACAAGAGACCAGTGGGAGGGGCCGCGCCTCCACTCTCTTCTGGCTTTCACCAGAGAGGCTAGATCTGACAACCTGGTCTCCTGTAAAAAGAAAATGTCGGCTTCAACACGGCCGAGAAAATCAAAGGCTGCGAATCTAGCCGTATCAGACTTTATACTGGCACAATTAATAGATGCCAGCGTCAATGGGGTGAGTGCTGCCATCCTGGGTAATTGAGTTAGACGGCCTTACCCATTATTTTTTCTTGCCCTTCTTCTTCACCGCCTCATCCCCTGAAGAAGAAGGAGCATTCTTACTTTCTTTAGATCTCTTTTTTGACTCAGACTGATCCATCTGGCTCCCATCTCCATCTGGCCCTGAGTTAGCCCTGCCCTCCGAGGAAGATGCCTCAACAGGACAGGACCCAGTTCCCCCTGGAGGCTCCAATCCCTCAGGCACCCCATCCTCGCCACCCCCCTCCAATGAGGGGGAGGAGATGGTATCAAGGACAAGGTACCTGTTCGATAGGTCAATCAGAAGGGGGGCAGGTAAGCTTCCTTTTAGGACCTGGCCTTTAGCACCTGAAATAGAGGACTGAGACTTCCCCTTTACAACTTTTTTGCCCTTGTCTTTTTTCGGCCTTTCCCTCCCCTCCTCATCCACACTTTTATAGTGGGAGGAATCAGAAAAGATCAGCCTCTTTGCCTTCCTCTTCGCGAATCCTCCTAATCTCCTCATCCAACACACCATCCCCCAGGGTCTCAGCAACATCTGGGCTAGTGACAGGAGCAGGGCCAGGAGCTACCCCCGCCACCTGAGAACTCTCCAGCTCCCTGCTCCTTCTGCGGTTTTCCTCTCGCCTTAGTTTGGCAGGCCCCTTCTTGCTCTTCATTAACCCTTTTGCTCCTTCACCCATGCCCGTACCCTCCCCAGCCGGGGCAACCCTAAAGCTCTCCCCAGCTGGAGCGGCCACCAAACGGGAAAAGGCGCTGGGGCAACGCTTGAAAGGGTGTCCTAGGACAACACACAGATGACACCGGATCTGCCCACAGGATGCAGCCAAATGACCAGCCCCACCACAAAAAGCGCAAACTTGCACAGTGCAGGCTGCGCTAAAATGGGTAGGACTACCACACCTGTGGCAGACTTTAGGCTGCCCCTGGTAGAAGACTTGGATTCTGTCACGTCCGAGTAAGGCTGCCGATGGGATGTGGGCAACTGTGCTCCCTGAACGCCTAAGTTTGACGGAAAACGTCCAGGCCCCAGACCAGATCCCGTGCTCATCAAGATTTTTCTTGGGCATGTCCGTCACATCCCCATAACGACCGAGCCAGGTCATGATGTCGTAGCAAGACAGCGACTCGTTACGGGTCAAAACGGTCACTCTCTTGGTTTGGTTCTGCCGGGATATCGCTTTTACAGCGAAATCCCGCCAGCCGGGCTCGTTCTTCACCATCTCGTAATTCGACCAGAAAAGTTCAAGACCCTCTGGCCGAACAAAGCTGATGTCGAACTCAGAAGAACCATAGGGGTGAATCAGGGCAAAGATGTCACTCGCCCTGAACTCCATCTGAAGGAGGAGCTCAACCACCCTTGCCCGGGGCGGGCACGCTGTCACGATGCCGGCTGGCAGGTAGTGGATCCTCTGTGCCAGAGAGGGATTGGCGTGGACCGTGCTAGTGGATCGGTTCTAAGTCACTACTGGTTTTCACCAGAGCCCGCCGCAAAGCGGGATGGTCTTGCTGCGGCGGTAGTGACCAGGTCGTATCCACTAGCAACGGCTCAACCTCTCTGACTGCTGAAGATAGGCGCGGTACAAGGGAGTAGACAGAAGCAAGGTCGGACGTAGCAGAAGGTCGGGGCAGGCAGCAAGGATCGTAGTCAGGGGCAACGGCAGGAGGTCTGGAACACAGGCTAGGAACACACAAGGAAACGCTTTCACTGGCACAATGGCAACAAGATCCGGCGAGGGAGTGCAGGGGAAGTGAGGTATAAATAAGGAGTGCACAGGTGAACACACTAATTAGAACCACTGCGCCAATCAGCGGCGAAGTGGCCCTTTAAATCGCAAAGACCCGGCGCGCGCGCGCCCTAGGGAGCGGGGCCGCGCGCGCCGGGACAGGACCGACGGAGAGCGAGTCAGGTACGGGAGCCGGGGTGCGCATCGCGAGCGGGCGCCACCCGCATCGCGAATCGCATCCCGGCTGGAGGCGGTATCGCAGCGCCCCGGGTCAGTGGATCTGACCGGAGCGCTGCAGTGACGAGAGTGTAGCGAGCGCTCCGGTGATGAGCGGGGACCCGGAGCGCTCGGCGTAACAGTACCCCCCCCCTTGGGTCTCCCCCTCTTCTTAGAGCCTGAGGACCAGACTTTTGTCTAGAATATTGTCCTCAGGTTCCCAGGATCTCTCTTCTGGACCACAACCCTCCCAATCAACTAAAAAAAAAAAGTTTTCCCTCTGACCTTCTTGGATGCCAGAATCTCTTTGACGGAGAAGATGTCCGAGGAGCCGGAAACAGGAGTGGGGGAAACAAGTTTGGGAGAGAAACGGTTGATGATAAGTGGTTTAAGAAGAGAAACGTGAAAGGCATTAGGGATACGAAGAGAAGGAGGAAGAAGAAGTTTGTAAGAGACAGGATTAATCTGGCACAAAATTTTGAAAGGACCAAGATAGCGTGGTCCCAACTTGTAGCTAGGGACACGGAAGCGGACATATTTAGCGGAGAGCCATACCTTGTCTCCAGGAGAAAAAATGGGAGGAGCTCTTCTTATCAGCAAACTTCTTCATGCGTGATGAAGCCTGTAAGAGAGAATTTTGGGTCTCTCTCCATATGGTGGAAAGATCACGAGAAATTTCATCCACAGCGGGCAGACCAGAGGGCAAGGGGGTAGGGAGGGGAGGAAGAGGGTGACGGCCGTACACCACGAAAAATGGGGATTTGGAGGAAGATTCAGAGACTCTGAAGTTATACGAGAATTCGGCCCATGGTAGAAGATCTGCCCAATCATCCTGGCGGGAGGAAACAAAATGTCGTAAATAATCACCCAAGACCTGGTTAATTCTTTCTACTTGTCCATTGGATTGAGGATGATATGCAGAAGAAAAGTTTAATTTAATCTTGAGTTGTTTACAGAGAGCCCTCCAGAATTTTGACACGAATTGGGCGCCTCTATCCGAGACGATCTGCGTGGGCAACCCGTGAAGACGAAAAATGTGTACAAAAAATTGTTTAGCCAACTGAGGCGCTGAAGGAAGACCAGGAAGAGGGATGAAATGTGCCATTTTGGAGAATCGATCAACGACCACCCAAACAACAGTGTTGCCACGGGATGGGGGTAAGTCTGTAATAAAATCCATACCAATCAGAGACCAAGGCTGTTCGGGGACAGGCAGAGGATGAAGAAAACCAGCGGGCTTCTGGCGAGGAGTCTTATCCCGGGCACAGACAGTGCAGGCTCGCACAAAGTCCACGACATCCGTCTCCAGAGTCGGCCACCAATAGAAGCGAGAGATGAGTTGCACAGATTTCTTGATGCCTGCATGACCTGCGAGATGGGAGGAGTGACCCCATTTGAGGATTCCGAGGCGTTGGTGTGGAGAGACGAAGGTCTTTCCTGGAGGAGTTTGCCTGATGGAGGCTGGAGAAGTGGAAATCAGGCAGTCAGGAGGAATGATGTGTTGCGGAGAGAGTTCAACTTCCGAAGCATCCGAGGAACGAGAGAGAGCATCGGCCCTAATGTTCTTATCGGCAGGCCGAAAGTGAATTTCAAAATTAAATCGGGCAAAGAACAGAGACCACCTGGCCTGGCGAGGATTCAGCCGTTGGGCAGACTGGAGATAGGAGAGGTTCTTGTGATCGGTGTAAATAATAACTGGAAATCTTGATCCCTCCAGCAGATGCCTCCATTCCTCAAGTGCTAATTTAATGGCTAGAAGCTCTCGATCCCCGATGGAGTAGTTCCTCTCCGCCGGAGAGAAGGTCCTAGAAAAAAAACCACAAGTAACAGCATGCCCGGAAGAATTTTTTTGTAGAAGGACCGCTCCAGCTCCTACAGAGGAGGCATCAACCTCCAATAGGAAGGGTTTAGATGGGTCAGGTCTGGAGAGCACGGGAGCCGAAGAAAAGGCAGACTTGAGCCGTTTAAAGGCGTCTTCCGCTTGAGGAGGCCAAGACTTGGGATTGGCATTTTTTTTGGTTAAAGCCACGATAGGAGCCACACCGGTAGAAAAATGTGGAATAAATTGCCTTTAATAATTGGCGAACCCCAAAAAACGTTGGATAGCACGGAGTCCGGAGGGGCGTGGCCAATCTAAGACGGCAGAGAGTTTGTCTGGATCCATTTGTAGTCCCTGGCCAGAGACCAAGTATCCTAGGAAAGGAAGAGATTGGCATTCAAACAGACATTTCTCTATCTTGGCATAAAGTTGATTGTCACGAAGTCTCTGAAGAACCATACGGACATGCTGGCGGTGTTCTTCTAGATTGGCAGAAAAAATCAGGATATCGTCCAGATATACAACAACACAGGAGTATAAGAGATCACGAAAAATTTCATTAACAAAGTCTTGGAAGACGGCAGGGGCGTTGCACAGGCCAAAGGGCATGACCAGATACTCAAAGTGTCCATCTCTAGTGTTAAATGCCGTTTTCCATTCATCCCCCTCTCTGATGCGGATGAGATTATAAGCACCTCTTAAGTCCAGTTTGGTAAAGATGTGGGCACCTTGGAGGCGATCAAAGAGTTCAGAGATGAGGGGTAGGGGGTAGCGGTTCTTTACCGTGATTTTATTAAGACCGCGGTAGTCAATGCAAGGACGTAGAGAGCCATCTTTTTTGGACACAAAGAAAAATCCGGCTCCGGCAGGAGAGGAGGATTTACGGATAAAGCCCTTTTTTAAATTTTCCTGGATGTACTCAGACATAGCAAGAGTCTCTGGGGCGGACAGAGGATAAATTCTGCCCCGGGGTGGAGTAGTGCCCGGGAGGAGGTCAATAGGACAATCATAAGGCCTGTGAGGAGGTAGAGTCTCAGCTTGTTTTTTGCAAAAAACATCCGCAAAGTCCATATAGGCCTTAGGGAGACCGGTTACAGGGGGAACCACAGAGTCACGGCAAGGGGTACTGGGAACCGGTTTTAGGCAGTCCTTGAAACAAGAGGGCCCCCAACTCTTGATCTCCCCAGTGGACCAATCCAGGGTTGGGGAATGGAGTTGAAGCCAGGGTAGTCCAAGGAGAATTTCGGAAGTGCAATTGGGGAGGACCAAAAATTCAATCTTCTCGTGATGAGGTCCAATGCACATTAGAAGGGGCTCCGTGCGGAAACGTATGGTACAGTCCAATCTTTCATTGTTTACACAATTGATGTAGAGGGGTCTGGCGACACTGGTCACCGGGATGTTGAACCTGTTGACGAGAGAGGCCAAAATAAAATTTCCTGCAGATCCGGAATCCAAGAAGGCCATAGTAGAGAAGGAGAAGGCAGAGGCAGATATCCGCACAGGCACAGTAAGACATGGAGAAGCAGAGTAGACATCAAGGACTGTCTCACCTTTGTGCGGAGTCAGCGTACGTCTTTCCAGGCGGGGAGGACGGATAGGACAATCCTTCAGGAAGTGTTCGGTACTGGCACAGTACAGGCAGAGATTCTCCATGCGGCGTCGTGTCCTCTCTTGAGGTGTCAGGCGAGACCGGTCGACCTGCATAGCCTCCACGGCGGGAGGCACAGGAACGGATTGCAGGGGACCAGAGGAGAGAGGAGCCGGGGAGAAAAAACGCCTCGTGCGAACAAAGTCCATATCCTGGCGGAGCTCCTGACGCCTTTCGGAAAAACGCATGTCAATGCGAGTGGCTAGATGAATGAGTTCATGTAGGTTAGCAGGGATTTCTCGTGCGGCCAGAACATCTTTAATGTTGCTGGATAGGCCTTTTTTAAAGGTCGCGCAGAGGGCCTCATTATTCCAGGATAATTCTGAAGCAAGAGTACGGAATTGTACGGCGTACTCGCCAACGGAAGAATTACCCTGGACCAGGTTCAACAGGGCAGTCTCAGCAGAAGAGGCTCGGGCAGGTTCCTCAAAGACACTTCGAATTTCCGAGAAGAAGGAGTGTATAGAGGCAGTGACGGGGTCATTGCGGTCCCAGAGCGGTGTGGCCCATGACAGAGCTTTTCCAGACAGAAGGCTGACTACGAAAGCCACCTTAGACCTTTCAGTAGGAAACTGGTCCGACATCATCTCCAAGTGCAGGGAACATTGGGAAAGAAAGCCACGGCAGAATTTAGAGTCCCCATCAAATTTATCCGGCAAGGATAGTCGTAGACCAGAAGCGGCCACTCGCTGCGGAGGAGGTGCAGGAGCTGGCGGAGGAGATGATTGCTGAAGCTGTGGTAGTAGCTGCTGTAGCATCACGGTCAGTTGAGACAGCTGTTGGCCTTGTTGCGCTATCTGTTGTGACTGCTGGGCGACCACCGTGGTGAGGTCGGCGACAACTGGCAGAGGAACTTCAGCGGGATCCATGGCCGGATCTACTGTCACGATGCCGGCTGGCAGGTAGTGGATCCTCTGTGCCAGAGAGGGATTGGCGTGGACCGTGCTAGTGGATCGGTTCTAAGTCACTACTGGTTTTCACCAGAGCCCGCCGCAAAGCGGGATGGTCTTGCTGCGGCGGTAGTGACCAGGTCTTATCCACTAGCAACGGCTCAACCTCTCTGACTGCTGAAGATAGGCGCGGTACAAGGGAGTAGACAGAAGCAAGGTCGGACGTAGCAGAAGGTCGGGGCAGGCAGCAAGGATCGTAGTCAGGGGCAACGGCAGGAGGTCTGGAACACAGGCTAGGAACACACAAGGAAACGCTTTCACTGGCACAATGGCAACAAGATCCGGCGAGGGAGTGCAGGGGAAGTGAGGTATAAATAAGGAGTGCACAGGTGAACACACTAATTAGAACCACTGCGCCAATCAGCGGCGAAGTGGCCCTTTAAATCGCAAAGACCCGGCGCGCGCGCGCCCTAGGGAGCGGGGCCGCGCGCGCCGGGACAGGACCGACGGAGAGCGAGTCAGGTACGGGAGCCGGGGTGCGCATCGCGAGCGGGCGCCACCCGCATCGCGAATCGCATCCCGGCTGGAGGCGGTATCGCAGCGCCCCGGGTCAGTGGATCTGACCGGAGCGCTGCAGTGACGAGAGTGTAGCGAGCGCTCCGGGGAGGAGCGGGGACCCGGAGCGCTCGGCGTAACACACGCATCTTTACCCCTCCAAATCAGACGGGCCACATTCCTACGGTTACTATCCTGCCCGGGAGTCGGGAGGGACCACATCACCTCCCCATTCTGTTCTTGGAAGGCACCCAGACCATGCCTCTCTATCCAAAAAGACAGGTCAACCGAACCCCTCCCTTCTACCTCAATTGACCTATCACCCTTACGCAGAGCCTCCAGGAGGCGCCGCTGCAAGTGACCCCCAGAACCAGATGGAGACGGAGACCCTCTTGATTCCCCGGCAGCGACGCTGGCATAGCTTCTAGCAGTCGCCACCAGGGGGGCAGCCGAACCAGCCCCTACTTCCTCAGTACTCTTTACTGATCCAGTGACATCCCTTTGCCTGCCTCCAGCACTCTTCTCTTGCACACCGATAGCATCCCTCTCTTGTACACCTCTAGCACCCCTCTCTCGCACACCGCTAGCATCCCTTTCTTGCACACCGCTAGCACCCCTCTCTCGCACACCGCTAGCACCCCTCTCTTGCACACCGCTAGCACCCCTCTCTTGCACACCGCTAGCACCCCTCTCTTGCACACCGCTAGCACCCCTCTCTTGCACACCGCTAGCACCCCTCTCTAGTACAC